>NW_015170950.1:280477-335903 GCF_001447785.1 Gekko japonicus
AAATCAAATCAATATCTAATCTATACTGCAGTTTCATCCTGCCATTCCTCCAAGTAACCCTCCAGACTGGCATTTCTCATTCTCCGTTTTTCTCCGCAAAGCAACCCCAGGAGGGACGTTACCTTGAGAGAATGACCAGCCCAGGTGTTGGGTTTCATAATACCCAACACCAGGGGCCCCCAGTGAGTTTCACAGCAAGCAGGAATTTGAACCTGAGTCACCGCAGGCTAGACAGGAGGGCCTGGTGGGATCTGGTCCATGGGGTCGCGAACAGTCGGACTCGACTGTGCGACTGAACAACAACAACACCGCAGGCTTGATCTGAAAACTGTAACCACCATACCACACTGGCTAAATTCATACGCGCGTAGTGAAAAACCATAAAGCATTTCAAAATGAAATGGACTGGCTTTATGGAGGGTCTCAATGAATGTCCTGTTATGCTTTATGGTGATGGCGGGCAGTGTTCCCCCTAAGCTGAGTTGGTGTGAGCTAGCTCACAGTTTTTTAGCCTCCAGCTCACACATTTTTTTCTTCGCTCAAGAAGGAGGGCTCCGGAGCAAACTAGTTTACGCAGCAGCCAAATTGCTTGCTCACAACAACTTTCATGCCAGTAGCTCACAAAGTAGAATTTTTGTTCACAAGACTCCACAACTTAGACAGAGCATTGGTGGTGGACAGTGCCATCAAATCGCAAGCAACTTATGGTGACCCTGTACAGTTTCCCAGATAAGACATGAACAAGATGAGCCAGTTTTGGTGTAGTGGTTAAGAGCACGGACTCTAATCTGGGAGAACCAAGTTTGATTCCCCACTCCTCCACATGCACCTGCTGGTGTGACCTTGGGTCAGTCACAAGTTGTTTAAGCGCTGTCCTCTCACGAGCAGTTCTTGAAAGAGCTCTTTCGGCCCCACCTCCCTCACAGGGTGTCTGTTGCGGGGAGGGGAAGGGAAAGGAGATGGCAAGCCGCTCTGAGACTCCGAGTGAAGGGCGGGGTATGAATCCAATCTCTCCTCTTCTTCTTCAAAGGCGGCTGGCCATTCCCTTCCACTGCATAGCGACCCTGGCCTTCCCTGGTGGGCTCCCATCCAAGTACTAACCAGGGCTGACGCTGCTTAGCTTCCGAGTCCTGACGAGAGATTGAGCCAGCCTGGACCGGTCAGGTCAGGGCACGCTTTATGGCAACTTGATGTGAAATCACTGTAATTGCAATAATTATATACTTTATTTCCCCCCCCCCCCGGCCCCCCGGGCTTTAAGAGTTTTTCCGTTCCTTTCTGTATTCCGTGGGACCGTGACCTGGATAGCTCAGGCTGGCCTGATCTTATCAGATCAGCAGGGTCGGCCCTGGTCAGTATTTGGATGGGAGACCACCAGGGAAGGCCGGGGTCACAACGTGGCGGTAGGCAATGGCAAACCAGTTCTGAATGCCTCTTGCCTTGAAAACCCCTACGGGGTTGCTCTAAGCCGGGGGGGGGGGGTGGCTTAGAGCAGCGGGAATCGCCTCCATCCAACTTTACTCAGGATGACAGCCTTATTACCCAAGTCTCAAAGCCTCGGGCTACGCAAACAGCAGGATGCTAGGTAAACACCTCTCCCCTGGGGCGGCCTTTGCCCCCAGAGCAGAAATCGCTTCCCGAGAAAGGGCTGAGCAGCAAACAATGGCTGGTCTCTAATGAGGCTCCTGGTAATTAAAACCTTGCACCGGGCGTGGTCTTTGAACCAGCCGAGAGGGCACGGCTCGGAGCGGATTTGCCGGGCTAAAAATGGCCTTATTTGGGTGTCTGTCGGCTCCTGTTGCCTGGCTCAGAGGCCCGGAGCCAAGGGGAGATCTCTGTCGGCAGCAGAGCGATGCATTAGTAAAATTAGCCTGCCCGGGCTGAGCTTCAGATTACACGGGGGTTTTACGAGGTAGCTCAGCCTGTGAAAATAACCTCCCGCAGGGAAAGCCCTGGCGCGGCCCACCAGGCCATGGCGCATCCGACTGCTTTCGTTCTACTCGGAATGGCCAGAAAGCGCCTGCCGTTAAACGGGGCTTCTCAGTCCTTTTTCAACCCCCGACTGAAGTCCACCATCTCTATGTGGACCAGATCAAGTGGGCCTCAGAGATCTACCGACACCAGCTCTGGAGAGTGTGGGCGCAAACAGACAGTGCAATCTGATTTAAAGTACTGTTCTTAACTGTTTTGATATGATTATTAATGCATTTATTGATGCATTTATATACTGTGATGCCGAATGGCCCTGTCGTCTGCCCCGAGCCCACTTGTGGGGAGGGCGTAATATAAATCCAAAAAATAAAAATAAAACAAAAAAAAAAGCTGCAATTCTAAGGGGACTGTCCCCTCCCCCGTGAAATATTTCATGGCCAGAGAAAACCACCTTTTAATGGTGTGCTTTCATTGCATGATTGCAGCTATAGTACTGCAGGGTTGTGTGTGTGGAGCTGCGGTGGCTCAAGCGGTTAAGCTGCTGAACTGCAGGCTGTGGAAGGTCGGTAGTTCAGCAGTTCGAGACCCGAGTGCGCCGCATGACGGAGTGAGCTCCTGTCTCTAGTTCCAGCTCCTGCTAACCTAGCAGTTTGAAAGCAAGAAATTGCAAGTAGATAAATAGGTACCGTTTCGGTGGGAAGGTAACAGCGTTCCGTGCGCCTTCGTGTTTAGTCATGCCGGCCACATGACCACGGAAACGTCTTCGGACAGCGCTGGCTCTTCGGCTTGGAAACGGAGATGAGCACCGCAACCCTAGAGTCGGATTCGACTGGCTTTCGAGCAAGGGAGACCTTTACCTTTACCTTTTACTGCAGGGTTGTGTTTTTTAAAAAAAATTATTAATTTATGAAATTTTGACACTTCCTCATCAGAGTCTTGCTCGAGGCGGCTTACATTAAAAAAAAAAAAAAAAAGAGTAGTACAAGTAAAGGGATGGCTCTGAGCTTCCTGAACCGACGGTCAGAAACCGAAACTCCCAGAATGAGAGAGCAAAATGCTAATTCGCAGACTGCAAAAAAGAGAGCTGTCCAGGCAGGGGTTTGCTCGCAAGCAGCAACCTGGAATCTTTCTGTCCCTTTTGTTCGTTCAAAGCATTTCTATCTGGTGCTCCCTTCTAGAGTCCTCAAAGCGGCCATCAAATTAGAAAACCGAATGCAATGCCATGATCTGTTAAGAAGAGCACGTGAAAACTACATGGATAAACCTTCAAGAAGTGCGCACTCCCTCACACACAAAAAGCCAAGAGAAGGAGCAAGAAGAAGAAGAAAAGAAGAGATTGGATTTATACCCCGCCCTTCACTTGGAGTCTCAGAGCGGCTTACAAACTCCTTTCCCTTCCCCTCCCCACAACAGACACCCTGTGAGGTGGGTGGGGCTGAGAGAACTCTGACACAAACTGCTCTTTTTCAAGGACAACTGTGCCAGAGCTTGTGACTGACCCAAGGTCACATCAGCAGGTGCAAGTGGAGGAGTGGGGAATCAAACCCGGTTCTCCCAGATTAGAGTCCACACACTTAACCACTACACCAAACTGGCAAGAACAATAAATGCTAGAAGAAATAATAAATGACATGGAGGGGGGGGGGGATTCCAGCAATATGAGGGGATGCTGACCAACCTTGCAGGGTTGTTGTAAGGACTACTGACATAACATATCTAAAGTGTTCTGAAGTGCAATCCAAATATTACTGCTAAAAATGCCATCTATGGACGTTTTCTTAATTATTAAAACCAATTCACATCTTCCAAGGCAAAATCCTGGTGCCTAAAAAGAGATGCAATGGGCTAAAAGATGGTGGATCACTCTGCAAAACCTTCACCAGACATCACTTTTTATTGATGGGACATCACTTGCCTGACATCACTTCCCAGTGAGGGAGAAGAAACAGACCACACTGGTTTACATGGAACCGGAGTCAGCTATGCTGGGGCTTTACCAAACCTCCTGAACTCTGATACTGGCCATAAGGGGGGCAAAGAGGGGGAAACAGAGGACAAAAAGAAGCAAGGAGAATCAGGAACACTGGCAGGGAGGGAGGCGGAAAAGAAGGCCGAGGGCCAACATTACCATCTTGATGTACAGCATGTAGTTCGGGTCTTGGGCGTAGGAGCCGTATTCATTCTCCACTTGCACAGCGATGATTGGACCCCCTTTCTTGTACTAGAGAGGGGAGAAGGCAACATTAGCTAAGCATCAGTGTCAGGAAGACCTAAGCCCAATACAAAGAGTTACTCAAGTGGAGAGGCGATGGCTTGATGGGTGAGCATCCGCTTGGCGTGCAGAAGGTCCCCGGTTCAATCCCCAGCACCCCCAGTTAAAAGGACCAGGCAGCAGGTGACATGAAAGACCTCTTCTTGAGACCCTGAAGTACCACTGCCAGTCTGAGTAGACCAGGGTTGACCAAACTTGCTTAACATAAGAGCCACATAGAATAAACGTCAGATGTTTGAGAGCCACAAGAGATGAACAAGTATTGCTCGTTTTTACTGGGAAATATGCAGATTTGCTTTTAATGAGACTGCCACAAATAACAAAAGCGGTAAAAGCAGATATTGATAATGATGTTTATTTGTCCAATGATATTTGTTTGCTAATGATACTTCGCTTCCCCAGCTGCCCTGTCGGGAGCCGCACAACATGTGTGGAAGAGCCGCATGCGGCTCCTGAGCCACCGTTTGGCCACCCCTGGAGCAGACAATACTGACCTTGATGGACTGTCAGCAAGCTGCCAAAGGTTCTTTTCTACATGTATATGGTCACCCATTAGGTTTCCCCCCCCCTCCGTAGATGTGTTTGCCTGATCATGCGCACATCTCCCCAGTAGCCATGCATTCCTTTCAGAGTACGCCAGTCCTGCTTTGATGTAACGCTATCTCGCCAAGGCCACAGGTGGAAGAGCAGAGGAGCTTGCTTGGGCTTTAATTAGCAGAAGCCGTGGGAATAGCATATCTATTTACAATTAGGTAGCCGTTGCTTTCCCAAGGTTTAGGCGCGCATGAGATGCCTTGGCCACGCGCGGGAACCATGTTTATTGGCTGTTATGATTATGAACTTGCTTTAACCTTTCATGCCTCTTGGGTTTTCGTTATTCTGAACAGTGACCCTGTTCATGTGCTTTATGGCTTCAATAAAGTAAAACCTTCTTGCAAGTGTGTACTACATTGTTTGTTGTGGGGACCTGACACAGACCAATGGTCTAGTTTAGTATACAGTGGCTTCATGCGTTCACCTGGCATATTTTGGGGACGAGCTGCGGCTCAGTGGAAGAGCCTCTGCTTTGCACGCAGAAGGTCCCAGGTTCAATTCCTGGCATCTGCAGTATCGGGTGTTGAGTGATGGGAAAGACCTCTGCCTGAGATCCTGGGGAGCTACTGCCAGTGAGAGTAGACAATGCTGAACCTGATGGACCGAGGGTCTGATTCAGTGGAAGGCGGCTTCATGAGTTCATAAATAATAATAATAATAATCTTTCGATTTATTAATCACTCAATCCTGCAGAGCTTGCTGGCTCTGAGTGATTTACAGTTACTCCAATACACACGGGACTAACAATGATTCAAGGGGTAAGGGAGGACAACTCATAATCTTTAAATCACACACGTTCACAGCCGGCGGGGAGTTTGTTCAGCTGTAAGGTCAGACGTATTCCAACGGCATTTTTCCCTCAGCGTGGCTTGATGTCGTCAGCTTTCTCCAGACTGCTTCACGTTGCAGCGCAGCACTGCCACCACCTGGCCGGATGGCCCATTACAGGCTTCCTTGATGCCGAAGAGTTCTTTCTAGGCTTTTCGGTCTTACGCACTAGACATTCCGTTTGTCGGCTAACACCTCCCCCACCGGGGGGGTTTAGTGTGCCCACCCTCTCTAAGGAGTGGTACCCATTTTATCTACTCGCCGAAGCTTTCGGACCGCTGGGTGGACGGCGAGCTGGGGACAAGGCTGGTAGCTCACACCAGCACGGGGCTAGAACTGACAGCAGCTCTGTTCAGCTCAGATGTATTAACCAGAGGATAAATCCCCTGTGCCACCGCTCCCCTTATCATTATTCATGAGAAGAGGCGGCTAATATGGGTCAGTTATGTTTCCCCCCCTCCTTCCTCCAAGGAGGTCACTAAAATATGAACATTAGGAACCATCTAAGGAGCCCTTGAAAGCACAGCATGTATAAAAGTCATACCATTGTACTGTTTATTGGCGTAACGTATCAGACTGCCTCACACTCCATCAGACCACGGGCCCATGCAGCTCCTGGCAGTGGGTCTAGCAGGACCTCAACACACACGTTCCTGGAGATTCTATCAGTAAGTGGCTCCCAACCGTTTGGGTTATTATTATTCTGCGGTGAAGTCACAGCTGAATTATAGCGATCCCATATGGTGTTTTTAAGCAAGAGATGGTCAGAGGTGGTCTGCCATGGCCGGCCTCTGTATAGCAACCCTGGGCTTCCCGTCCAAATACTCACCAGGGTCAACCATGCTTATCTTCCAGGATCTGATGAGATCTAGCTTGGGCTTTCCAGGTCAAGGTTACGGGGACCCACACGTCCAAATTCACTTAAAGCTAAAATGCGCTTTCAAGTTACAACTGATTCGCAGTGTCCCCCACGAAGTTCTGACCACGTGGGGTTTCCAAGGGAAGAGCTGAGCAGGAGTGGCTTCCCACTGCCTTCCTCTGCACAGCAGCCCTGGACTTCCTTGGTGGTCTCCCATCCAAGTACCGACCACGCTTGGCTTCCAAGCTCTGACAAGACTGGGCTAGTCTGGGCCAGTGATCCCTCTAAGCTGAGTTAGTGTGAGTTAGCGCCAGGGGTCATTTCCTGCAGGAGCGCACAGGAGCGGAGCTCCGGCAGTAAAGAGCCCAGGGGGCGGGCACATGCAACAAGCCCCACCCCCTGCTCCCAGCAGTCCTCGGTCAGAGCAAGAAGCAGCCAGGTAAGTTGCAGAGCTCTCCCCGTCCCCCCGGTCCAAAACAGTCCAGTAGCACCTTTAAGACCAAGTTTTATTCAGGTAGAAGCTCTGCATGTCCCCATTCCCCCCCCCCCATAGCTAGCAATCCAAAACAGTCCAGTGGAGCCTGAGCGGCGGGTGTTGCCTTCTGACGCACTTCCGGTGATGTCAGGGGGTGTGGCATATGCAAATAAGGTATGCTAATGAGTTATGCTAATGAGCTCCTGCATCTCTTTTCCTACGAAATGACCCCTGGTTAGCGCACACTTTTTTAGCTTCCAGCTCACAGATTTTTTTGTCTTTGCCCAGGAAGGATGGCTCCAGAGCAAACTAGAAGGCTGGCTCTAGAGCAGCAGCCAAATTGCTCGCTCGCAACTTTAAGGCCAGCAGCTCACAAAGTAGAGTTTTTGCTCACAAGACTCCACGGCTTAGAGGGAAGCATTGGTCTGGGCTACCACTTAAAACAAACAGAGCGTGCACAGATCAGTCAAACTGCAAATGCCGGGGACCCACTTCCACAGGCTTCGTGACCCGCTTTTTGGTCAGGTTGGAAAGTGCTGCTTTAAGTAGAAACGCTGGGGATCGAACCCAAGGGCCTCGCCACCCAAGTCCGGCTCCCCTTCCTAATCTGGGCCTCACAGCAATTGATGCAAATGCGTTTCAAATTTGTTTGTGCAGAGAACAAAAGATCACCAGCCTCACAGAGTTGAAAAAGTGTAAAACTCACTGTGCTGCAGGAAGCACATTCCAGCACCGTTCCAAATCCCCAAACAAAACGAGGAGAGCTTTCCCTTATTGATACAGAAAGTGAACTGATGTGTCCGCAAAGATAGATCCAGGTGGGCGGCCGTGTTGGTCCGAAGCAGTAGGACGAACTTTGGTGTCCAGTAAGGCACCTTTAGGACCAACAAAAGTTTATTCAAGGTATGAGCTTTCGTGTGTAGGCACACTTCCTCAGATACACTGATGTATCTCCATAAGGTAAAAAGGTAAAGGTTCCCTTGCTCGAAAGCCAGTCGAATCTGACTCAAGGGTTGCGGTGCTCATCTCCGTTTCAAAGCCGAAGAGCCAGCGCTGTCTGAAGACGTTTCCGTGGTCATGTGGCCGGCATGACTAAACACCAAGGTGCACGGAACGCTGTTACCTTCCCACCAAAGTGATACCTATTTATCTACTTGCAATTTCTTGCTTTCGAACTGCTAGGTTGGCAGGAGCTGGAACTAGAGACGGGAGCTCACCCCGTCTTGCGGCACCCGGGTCTCGAACTGCTGAACTACTGACCTTCCACATCCTGCAGTTCAGCGTCTTAACCACTTGAGCCACCGCAGCTCCAAAAAGTTGTATGCTAATTTGCTGTTCACCTATGTAGAGGCATCTGCCTATATATATGGACTATTAACTTCCATGTATCTGAGGAACTGTTTTCAGTTGCCCCAGAAGCTCAGATCAGAACCAATGGGTTGAAATGAAATCAAAAGAGTTTTTGGTTAAACATTAGAAGGAACTTCTTGATAGAGTGGTTCAGTGGAACAGGCTTCCTCGGGAGGTGGTGGGCTCTCCTTCTTTGAAGGTTTTCAAACAGAGGAACGGTGTGTGTGTGTGTGTGTAGGGGGGAGGTATTTGTGAATTTCCTGCATTGTGCAGGGGGTTGGACTAGATGACCCTGGAGGTACCTCCCAACTCTATGATTTTATGATTCTAAGTGTGCACGCACCCAAAAGCTCATACCTCGAATAAAAAATTGTCAGTCTTAAAGGTGCCGCTGGACTCAACATTTGTTCCGATGCACCCACAAGGCAGCCCATACCAATGGAAGCTCAAACAGACTCAGAGAAAGTCGAACCAAAACAGAGCTGCCCTTTCCAGCAAAAGAAGGAGAAGAAGAGGGTGGCCCATAGAAGCCATTAAAAAAAATTAATTTACACACCCCCATCCTCTCCCCACTGGGGACGCAGGGAGGCTTACGATGTTTAAAGTACAATAAAAGAGGCAGTGCCCACTTTCAACAGAGGTAATTTGCAACAGCATGCAGAGGAGTCCAGTAGCACCTTTAAGACTAACAACCTTTATTGTAGCATAAGCTTTCGAGAAACACAGCTCTCTTCATCAGGTGCATGGAGGGTTTCTTCACACCCTCCATGCATCTGACAAAGAAAGCCGTGTTTCTCGAAAGCTTATCTCCCTTATAAATAAAAGCCGAATGGTGGTGGCACTTCTCTAGAACATTCCACACGCTCCAAAATCAGTTCGCTCTCTGATCTGTCATTCAGACGTTCTCCCTATCCACTGGCTGCTTTGCCTGAGTCCTGCCTCCAACATTCTAAACATTTTGCTGTTCCTCTTCCCACCATAGCCAGTCAGAACACAGAGGTTATCTGCATATGCAGCCTCATTGGCCTTTGCCTCAGAACACAGAGGTCGTTTGCATATGCGACTTGATTGGCTTTTGCCTCTAACATTCTAAACAGTTTGATGTTCTGAGGTAAAATGTGTCCAATCTCCAGGTGAGGGCTGGAGATCACTCAGAATTACAACTGCTTTCCAGATGTCAGAGATCAGTTCCCCTGGAGAAAATGGTGGGCTCTGTATCCTTATATGCTGCTGAGGTGGCCCCCGTATGACAGCCAATGTGACGTAGCAGTCAGGGCTTCAGAGCATGGGAGAGGCTGCAGATGTGTGAGGGGTGGAAAGCTGAAGGGTTAGGGGGAAATAAAGGTAGGTTGATGGTTGGCTGGGAAGGAGATAGGGTTGCCAACTCCAGGTGGGAAATTCCTGGAGAGGTGAGGGATGGAGCCTGGAGAGAGTGAGGTTTCAGTAGGCGTGGGACCTCGGACAGGTACAAAGCCATAGACTCCACCCTCCAAACCAACTATTCCCTTCTGGGGAACCATCGTTGCCATTCTCCAGGTGAGGGCTGGAGATCACTCAAAATTACAACTGTTCTTTAGGTAGCAGAGATCAGTTCCTCTGGAGAAAATGGTGGACTCGGTGTCATTATACCCTGCTGAGGTCGCCACAGCAAATTGACACTGAGTGTCCAAGGCCGGGGCACCCACCCAGAGCCTCTTTCTAGAGACCGTTGTATTTATTTCCACAACGGGCCTTTTTCCTAGTGCTACAATAAAGGTTGTTAATCTTAAAGGTGGTACTGGGCTTTTTTTACTATTTTGCAGCAACAGGCTAACACGGCTAACTCCTCTGGATCTATGAGTATGCAGACGGTGATCCCTTCCCTCTGGTGGAACAGAATCCTGCTGCAAGTCGTGAGGCAGATCGCTGCGCCAGCCGGTGCTAGAGGAGGCGATTCACAGCACAAGACCCAGCAGGATTCCTCCACCTCGCCTCGCAAGCATGTGGCCAAGGGAGGAGGAGGAGGAGGAAGTGGTCATAACTTCACAGCAAAAGATGTTTTTCACCCCCCTCGGGAAGCATGGAGAAAATCCCCCTGGCCCCCAAGAAACGACATGACAAACTGTGGGGAACCCCCTCCCACCAAAAAAAAAACCTCACAAAAATTTCTGGGCAGCTCTGACAACAACCTACATGACAACCAGACTCGGCAGCGACAGCGAGACACTTCCTCGCCTACGTACCTGGAGAGGAACCACTTTGCGCATCAGGTGATCGAAGTACGCATCCACGGCCTCCGTGAAACCCTGGTAGGTTGTCCTCAGCTGCATGCCGGGGTCTTGGAGCAGCCAGCTGAAGAGGGGAAAGGGTGCGTGAGGAGGACGACAACCAGAACTTGGGAAGGAAGGAATCAAATGGGCATTCCCGGGCAGGCCACCCTGTCCTGCAAGGATTTCCTCTGGAACCAAGCCCAGAGGCTTTTCTCACTTCCCCAGGATGTTTTGCTGAGTTTCTAACAAGTTCGTCTCTCCCTGCTGCTCCTGAGACTGCATTCCTCGTGACGATTTGGTCTAGCAGAGGTAAGAGACCGCCCAGTGGGTTGTAGTGTCAAAGAAGAAGAAGAAGAGATTGGGTTTACACCCTGCCCTTCACTTGGGAGTCTCAGAGCGGCTTACAAACCCCTTTCCCTTCCCCTCCCCACGACAGACACCCTGTGGGGTAGGCAGGGCTGAGAGAGCTCTTTTCCAGAACTGTCCTTCAGAGAACAGCTCTGACAGAACTGTGGCTTGCCCGAGGTCATCCAGCAGCTACAAGTGGAGGCGGGGGGAATCAAACCTGGTTCTCCAAGAGTAGAGTCCGCACACTTAACCACGACACCAAAGAAGATCGTTTCAGAGGTAGCTGTGTTGGCCAACCGCAGAAGAGCGAGAGTCGAGCCCAGTAGAACCTCAGAGACCGACAAGGTTTTCGGGAGATGAGCTTTGACTCTTGAAAGCTCAAAACCCCCAAAACCTTGTTGATCCCTAAGGTGCTGATGGACTTGGATCTAGCTCTTCGGGGTCCTAGAATCAGAAGGGGGGCCTCGTACGCCATCTAGTCCATCTCCCCCGGCTCCGTGAAGGAAATCTGAAGCTTCTATCAACACGGGGCTGTCCGTTCTGCGACTGAAGACTTCCAGCAAGGGAGAGTTGACCGCCACCCGGCGGCACGAGTTCCATTGTCAAACCACCCCCGTAGTTAGTAAGTTTCTTCTAATGGTCGACCAAAATTTGGTGGTGGTGGAAAGCGCCATCCAGTTGCGGGTGACTCCTGGTGGGCCCTTGTGGGGTTCTCAAGGCAAGAGATAAAAAGAGGTGGTTTGCCATGGCCTGCCTCTGTGTAGCAACCCCGGGCTTCCTTGGTAGCCTCCCAGCCAAGTACTAACCAGGGCCGACACTGCTTAGCTTCCGAGATCTGACGGGACCGGGCTAGTCTGGGCTATCCAGGTCAGGGGAGCCGGAATCTACCTTGCTTTTATTCAAACCTATAGGATCTAGTTTCGCCCTCTGGAACAGCAGAGAACACCTTTGTGCCCCCCTCCCAGGGGACAGCCCTCTCAGGTATCTGAAGATGGCAATAATGTCCTCTCTCCTCCAGGCTATACAGACCCAGTTTGTTTGGGGGTCCCCACAAAACATTAGTTGCTGACCAGGAACGGTAGAGAAGTATCTGGAAAAGTGCATGTAAGTTTCTGTTGAAGGCTTAGAAGCTGGGGGAGGAAGGGCTGGGGCCAGAGGAGCATCTGCTCCACGCAGACCAACACTGAGGCTGATTTCGCACGAGGAGCCGCGCCGCCGTCACGCCTCCCCTTGCCCCGTTTCCATTGCTCGATTTCCTACTCGAAGCCGCGTGGCCGTATTTTGACCCGCGGCTTCGCCTGATTTCCCCCACGGTTTTGTGATCCTGTTTTTTGAGGATCACGAAACTGCGAGGGAAATCGGGTGAAGCCGCGGGTCTGAATGCGGCCACGCGGCTTCAAGTGGAAAATTGACCAATAGAAGCGGGGCAAAGGGAGGCGTGACCGCGGCGCAGCTCTTGTGTGAAATCGGTCTGAGTATTATTGCAGTCTGTATTTATTAGTAGTAGTAGTAACATTATTATTGCTGTCAAGACATAGCTGACTCATCATGACCCCATAAGGTTTTCAAAGCGTTTGGAGGTGGTTGGCCATTGTCTGCCTCTGCATAGCGACCCTGGACTTCCTCAATGGTCTCCCATCCAAATATTGCCCAGGGCTGACCCTGCTTAGCTTCGAACAAGGAGATTGGACATACCCCACCCTTCACTCGGAGTCTCAGAGCGGCTTACAAACCCCTTTCCCTTCCCCTCCCCACAATAAACACCCTGTGAGGTAGGTGTGGCTGTGAGAGAGCTTTCCAGAACTGTCCTTGAGAGAACAGCTCTGAGAGAACTATGGCTTGCCCAAGGTCATCCAGCAGCTACGAGTGGAGGAGTGGGGAATCAAACCCGGTTCTCCCAGATTAGAGTACCATCCAATACTTCCTCTAACTTCCCCCCCCCCCTACTGAGCGGAGCAGTTCGTATCCTGAGCAGAACTGCTGTAATCTTAAAATGAGTGATGGGCAGTGCAAGACCCTACGCAGCTCTAGACTGCTGATGAGCCGGGCTTCCTGTGTTAAGGAGTGGCCAGCACCCATGCGCACAGCTGAGAGGGAACAGGGGTCCCATCCTTTGACTCCCGCTTGTCTTCCTCCCACACTGCGATTTCACCTAAGATTGCCCACGTATGCAGAAGCCCATCTTCATAGGTAAGGTGCCACAGGGAGAAGCTCTGTGCCAGGGCATTAAACAGTACAAAGGAAAAACTGAGCAGCCTATAATGATATTGAGAAAAACAGACCCACAGAACAGGCACACAAGTGAATGTTTCGACCTGGCAGCTAAAAGAACGGAAGGGAGGGGGGCCGGGTGAGCCTCAAGGAGGAGGGCAATTTCTAAGGTGAGGTGCCATCACCAAAAAGGCCCCGTCTCCGGTTGCCACCTGCATCACCTCTGGCAGGTGGCAGAGAGGGCAGGGCTTCAGAAAAGAACATTTTGCAACCTGGGTGAAAGTAGGTTGAGACAAGGGGGTGCAGCAGACTGGAAAGGGAGCAAAAAGCAGATGGGGCCAGTGTTCCCTCTAAGCTGAGTTAGTGTGCGCTAGCTCAGTTTTTTAACCTCCGGCTCACACATTTTTGCCTTAGCTCAGGAAGGACGGCTCCAGAGCAAACTAATTTATGCAGCAGCCAAATCGCTGGCTCACAACTTTAATGCCAGTAGGTCACAGAGTAAAATTTTTGCTCACAAGACTCCACAGCTAAGAGGAAGCGTTGGATGGGGCGTCCTTTGAAGGCGGAGGTGGTTGCAAGCAAAAGTAGGTCTGAGGAGGAAAGGGAAGATGGGCAGACATGGCCTGATTTTGTAAGTTTCAGGTGGGCAGCTGTACTGCTCTATAACAGAAGACCTAGATTTGAGGCCAGGAGCACCTCAGAGAGGTTGACAAGATTTTCAGGATGCCAGCCAGTTTGGTGTAGTGGTTAAGTGCACGGACTCTGATCTGGGAGAACCGGGTTTGATTCCCCACTCCTCCACTTGCAGCTGCTGGATGACCTGGCGCAAGCCATAGTTCTGACAAGAGCTGTTCTTGAAAAAGAGCCGTTTCTTTCAAGAGCTCTTTCAGCCCCGCCTGCCTCACAGGGTGTCTGTGGTGGGGAGGGGAAGGGAAAGGAGATTGTAAGCCGCTCTGAGACTCCCTTGGGTAGTGAAGGGCAGGGTATAAACCCAATCTCTTCTCTTCTTCTCTTCTCTTCTAGAGTCAAAGCTCCCTTTGACAGGTACGACAATGAAGGAAGCTTTGACTCTCGGAAGCTGGCATCCCGAAAATCTTGTTGGTCTCTTGTTGGTCCTACTGGACTCAACTTCTGATCTTGTTGGTTCCTCTGTACAGAGGGCTTTAGGATCCAATTGGTCTGGAGAGCCTCATTTTAAATAGGCAAGCCATACCAAAATGGCAGGGAAGGCTGGGTATCTCTGTTATGAACAAACCAAAATAACACAATCGCATTCAATTAGAACTGTTTGGGGCCATTCCTTGCAAAGGAAGAGAGAAGGTGGGAGCGGACAGGAGCTGCAATGGAGATGGAATTAAAAGGCGGAATTCCCTGCCAGAGGATGTAGTGATGGCCACAGGAATAAACAGCTTTAAAAGGGGATTAGATAGATTCATGGAGGATGACTCTATTGTGGCTACTAGCCATGGTGACTGAGGGGAACCTCCACATTTAGAGGCACTAAGCCTCTGAATCCCAGAGCCAGGAGGCAGCATCAGGGGAAGGCCTCGGCCTCTCTGCCCTGTTGCTGGCCCTCCAGAGGAACAAGCTGGCTACTGTGTGAGACAGGATGATGGACTAGATGGACCACTGGTCTGATCCAGCAGGGCTCTTCTGATGTCCTTATGAAGGCCTTGGCCTCTATGCCCTGTTGTGGGCCGTCCAGAGGTACTAGCTGGTCACTTTGTGAGACAGGAGGCTGGACTAGATGGACCACTGGTCTGATCCAGCAGGGCTCCTCTGATGTCCTTATGAAGGCCTCGGCCTCTCTGCCCTGTTGTTGGCCCTCCAGAGGAACCAGCTGGCCACTGTGTGAGACAGGAGGCTGGACTAGATGGACCACTGCTCTGATCCAGCAGGGCTCCTCTGATGTCCTTATGAAGGCCTCGGCCTCTCTGCCCTGTTGTTGGCCCTCCAGAGGAACCAGCTGGCCACTGTGTGAGACAGGAGGCTGGACTAGATGGACCACTGCTCTGATCCAGCAGGGCTCCTCTGATGTCCTTATGAAGGCCTCGGCCTCTATGCCCTGTTGTTGGCCCTCCAGAGGAACTGGTTGGCCACTGTGTGAGAGAGGATGCTGGACTAGATGGACCACTGGTCTGATCCAGCAGGGCTCCTCTGATGTTCTTATCAGGGGAAGATGTCATACTCTATGCCCTGTCGTTGGCCATCCAGAGGAACTGGTTGGCCTCTGGGTGAGACAAGATGCTGGACTAGATGGACCACCAGTCTGATCCAGCAGGGCTCTTCTGATGTTCTTATCAGGGGAAGATGTCATACTCTATGCCCTGTCGTTGGCCATCCAGAGGAACTGGTTGGCCTCTGGGTGAGACAAGATGCTGGACTAGATGGACCACCAGTCTGATCCAGCAGGGCTCTTCTGATGTTCTTATCAGGGGAAGATGTCATACTCTATGCCCTGTCGTTGGCCATCCAGAGGAACTGGTTGGCCTCTGGGTGAGACAAGATGCTGGACTAGATGGACCACCAGTCTGATCCAGCAGGGCTCTTCTGATGTTCTTATGTGCCAGACAAAGTTGGAGCTGAGCTCCCCAGCAGCTAAACCTCTGGCTGAAAATAACAAGTGGAGAAAAATAAGCGTGAGACTGAGGCGCGCCGGAGCCCCCTTGGGAGCTGGTAACCAAGAGGGACTCTAAGCACCTTAGGACACCACATGTGCTCTCCAAGCCTCCTGCTGGAGGCCATGTTGATGCCAAGCACTAAGGAGGGAGCATTCCCTGCCTGTCGGCATCATGGGCAGGTCCCAGTAGAGGTAATGAAATGAACCCAGGTGCAAAGAGAAGCCAGAAAACAACCTGTTGGCATTAGCGACTTAGCACCATTATAAGGGGAGGGGAAACAGAGGGGCCTGGGGGATAAGCCTAGGTCACCCAGTGACGTCAGCCTAGACTGCTCGACTGCGGTTCCTGGGCTGAATCAAACTGCTTCGTGTGCTGCAACACTCCTGCAAGGACAAAACTTGGGCAGCAAACAGCATGCGACTCGTCTGCAGACTTTTCACATCTGAAGGAGAATGGAGTCCCACGGTAGCAGTGTGCAACCAAGAAAAACTGGTGTCATGGTTAAGTGTGCGGACTCTAATCTGGGAGAACCGGGTTTGATCCCCACTCCTCCACCTGCAGCTGCTGGATGACCTTGTGCAAGCCACAGTTCTGTCAGAGCTGTTCTCTCAAGGACAGTTCTGGAAAGAGCTCTCTCAGCTCCACCTACTTCTCAAGGTGTCTGTCGTGGGGAGGGGAAGGGAAGGGAGTTTGTAAGCCGCTCTGAGACTCCGAGTGAAGGGCGGGGTATAAATCCAAACTCCTCTTCTCTTCTTCTTATGCCAACTGGTATACAAATTATTGTGCGCACAGAAGTGGCTTCCACTGAAGCACTGATTGTAATGCGCAATCATAAGGGCAGGGCAGCACAGAACCCTGAAATGAAAGTCGGAGGATCCCAAGGAATCTGGCTTTGGGTTCGTTTCAAAACCAGATTCCAGTCTTCTTCGTTGCAGGGCTGCCATCCCACCACAGGAGAACTGGGTGTAGGTGTGTGTGAAGACCTGGTGAAACAATATTGCACCCCACCAAAGAATTTTAGGGTTGCCAACTCCTGCTTGGGAAATACCTGGAGATTTGCGGGTGGAGCCTGGGGTATAATGCCAGAAAGCCCACCCTCCACGGCAGTCATTTTCTCCAGGAGAACTTGATCTGCCATCTGGAGCGCGGTTGTAATTCCCAGAGATCTCCAGTCCCCACCTGGAGGTTGGCAACTGTAGCTGGTTGGGAAGAGAGGCTTTAGAAGCATGCAGGCCATGCCTGAAAAAAGGCTGCAGCCTTCAGAGAATGAGTGCACTTTATTTACAGTCCATCTTTCTCCCTCAGATTCAAGAAGGTATTACAGAATTTGGCAATGCAATAGGAATGGTACAAGGCAGAGGTGTTGAACTCATTTGTTACAAGGGCCGGATCCGACACAAATGTCACTTTGTCGGGCCGGGCCGGACCATGTGTGCCATAAAACGTAATGCCGGAGATATAAACTGTATAAAGGACAGCAGCTGGTAAGCTCTGAGTTGGTGCATCTTCACTGCAAGGCCCCATGGGCTGGGAGGGGGGTGCAAAGGAAAACCCGCATGGGCAGACTGGAGAGCCAACGGTGCAGCACTGAGCAGACGCTCCCACACGGCTTGACTGCTGCAGACGAGGTTGTTCCGCCATGCTGAAGCCACAATCGGAGTGGCTCCACCCACTCCCCCCGGAGCAGTCTCCCCTACCTTGCACTAGTTGCTCGCGGGCTGCATAAGAGCCCTGGATGGGCCAGTTCCGGCCCCCCGGCCTTACGTTTGACACCCCTGGTATAAAACATATAATAAACACTGTTCCAACCCCCCGGGCCTCCGGAGGGTCTCCTCTTCTCCATTCCTACTCCGCCCGGTATTTCTTATCTTTCCTGTTGCAGCCACACTATTCGCTGCAACTCCCTGCATTTCAAACATTTTTGCAAGGTCTCAAAACGGGGAGTTGAAGCAAAGCATGAAAATTGAAAGGGAGTGTGTGTGGAGAGGGAATGTATCTATTTGCATTCTTTGCTTTGAGTGCTGGAGAGGAATGCTCTTCCTAGTTGGAAGCGGTTATTTGGTTCTGATGCAAAACGCAGGCAGATAGGTCTGATGTGTTTGTGCTGCTCCTCTCTCTCTTTTGGGCGCTTAGAACCATTCTCCGCGGAACGTTATCGGCTGCTTTTGTGTAGGAGGCTGGGGGGGGGAGATACATTCTTTCGAATACGCAAAACCCGAAGAGCCAAGTCCACAAACAAGCAGCCCTTGTGTTCCCAGCCGTAACAGAAATACCCTGATATCAGACTCCTCCTCATTGCCTCCACTCTGCATAAGCTCGTCTATTGTTGCTCCTTCCCACCCCTCCCTGGTCTCCACTAACTCCAAACTCTACACGTCTTACTGAGCTCCTTCATATGTTGGAAACAGCTTTCTCTGTTCATTGGGCCACCTGTCTCTGAAGTCCCTAAGGTGTTTGGGGGAGGGAGGCGGGGGACCCCAAACGGTCTTGACATTTTAACAGGGAAGTGCAACAGGGAGAACTTCAAAAGAACGCAAATCTTCAAAGATCCCCATTTTCAAAGGAGTTTGGCTGTTACGGCTTTCCCTAAAGAATCCTGGGAACAGTGGTTTGGGTGAGAGGAGTAAGAATTCTCTGAAAGAGCTTCCTAGCCAGGGGCGATCTAGCTAATAGCTAATTTGCACCCTGTGATGTTCAGGATGAAGGAATCACTGGCAGCCTTCAAGCAGCGGCTGGACAGACACTGGTCGGGGATGCTCTAGGCTGATCCTGCATGGAGCAGGGGGTTGGACTAGATGGCCCGCATGGCCCCTTCCAACTCTGTGATTCTAGGATTCTAGAGCTACATCTCCCCAGGGTGGTAGGGTTGCCAACTCCAGGTTCAGGAACACCTGGAGATTTGCAGGTGGAACCTGGGAGAACGGTCTTTAAGGGGGCGAAGGATCTCAGTAGGGTATAACGCCATGCGGTCCACCTTCCAAAGCAGCCATTTTCTCCAGGAGAAGTGGAATAAAGGTTTTAAATGATGAAGAAGAAGAAGAAGAAGAAGAAGAAGAAGAAGAAGAAGAAGAAGAAGAAGAAGAAGAAGAAGAAGAAGAAGAAGAAGAAGAAGAAGAAGAAGAAGGTGGTCTTGTTCCCCTCCCTTCACTTCCCAAAGGTGTCTCAGAGCGGCTTGCAAACTCCTTTCCCTCCCCCTCCCCACAACAGACACCCTGTGAGGTAGGTAGGGCTGAGAGAGCTCTTGACAGAAACTGCTCTTTTTCAAGGACAGCTCTTATCAGAACTGTGGCTTGCCCAAGGTCATCCAGCCAGGTGCAAGTGGAGGATTTGGGAATCAAACCCGGTTCTCCCAGATTAGAGTCCACGCACTTAGCCACTACACCAAACTGGCTACATAAGCTATGTAGTCTGCAGGTGTGATTCTGGGGGATCTCCAGCCTCCACCTGGAGTTTGGCAACCCTATGAGGTAGGGTGGAGCGCTCTCTAGATCCAAAGGATGCCTGCAGAGGTCAAAGAGATGAAGCTAGAGGCCCTGCAGTCTATAGTTGCAAGATCACAAGGAAGGCTTTAAATCAAAGCCGTTTCCTCTGAGAAGGGCTGGAAATCGTCACAGTGTCAAACTCGAGCCTTCGTTTGCCATAGATTGCTCTTGTTCTGTTTTGTGACCTATGTACTTGCATTGCTCTGTTTCTGTGGGCGGTGGTGGGAGTGCATGTGTGGGTGTCTGGGAAGGCTTTGCTGCTGTGCTGATTTACAACTGTTTTCCAAGAGGGCCTGTGGCGTGCTTGCTATTTGGAGGGATACTGTTTTTTTCCTTTAAACCACCCTCCATGTATATAAACTTGGTAGTTTTCTGCTGCCACCAGGAATTAAAAATCCCAATTCTCTCTCCTTGGGTAGTATGACCCAGGGTCTGGGCACTTCAGAGGACTATGTGGCCCTCAGGAAGGACTGTACTGATTTCTGAGATATGTTTAAACAAAAATTGATTTATTGAATAAAGAACAAGATATGTTTCGGATTATCTTGAACTGTTTCTGGAAAAAGGAACTTATAAATATAACTGGCAAGGTGTCACACACAATCTCTCAGACACCAGAATTCCACCCTGGCTAAGCTCTTTGTCTTAGGCACACAAAATCAAACATTTGTCTAACCACACAGTTTCTTTGCCTTATAGACTCTCTCACAAAACATTTAGAGGCACACAGACTCTCTTAATAGCTCTTTCCACACTTCACTTTCCAAAGCAGGGTATAAATCCAATCTTCTTCTGCTACTGCTGCTGTGAATTTGTCTTGGGTTCTGATCTCGCCTCTGCTGCAAACTCACCCAGTGGCCTTCGACAAGCCTCTCTCTTTCGGCCCCCGCCACTTGCAAACTGGGGGGAAATAATACTGACCCCACCTCGCAGGGTAGTTGTGCAATGTTCCCTCTAAGCTGTGGAGTCTTGTGAGCAAAAATTCTACTTTGTGAGCTACTGGCATTAAAGTTGTGAGCGAGCGATTTGGCTGCTGCATAAATTAGTCTGCTCTGGAGCCATCCTTCCTGAGCTAAGACAAAAATGTGTGAGCCAGAGGCTAAAAATCTGTGAGCTAGCTCACACCAACTCAGCTTAGAGGGAACTATGGTTGTGAGCAGTGTTCCCTCTAAGCTGAGTCAGTGTGAGCTAGCTCACAGTTTTCTAGCCTGCGGCTCACACATTTTTTTCCTTAGCTCAGGAAGGATGGCTCCAGAGCAAACTAATTTCTGCAGTAGCTAAATTGCTTGGTCACAACTTTAATGCCAGTAGCTCACAAAGTAGAATGTTTGCTCACAAGGCTCCACAGCTTAGAGGGAACGTTGCACAGAACTCTGTCTTAAAACACACACACAGATTCCTCTCAGAACATCTCTTCCCACACTCTCAGTCATCAGCCAGTCGCAGCACACTCATCTTCCCCTATTGCCCTCCTTGCAATACTGCAGTCAGACTCAACATTTAAAGACACACACCCACCAAAACATGGAATCATTACAGGGCCTCCTGAGCTGGGAAAAAAGTTACAGGACCTTGACTACTAGTCTTTGCTAGCTGGCTTCAGTAGATCATGAAACGGTAGGTTCACAGGTGGGGGATGGAGAGCTAATGGAGCACGCTAGATTTAGGGGGGCTGAATGAATGGCTTGACTGGTTAAAGCATTGGGGGGGGGGGGGCTTGTTTGAATCATGTATAATACCTGAACTGGCACCAAAAGAGTAAGTTCTGACACAAGATGGTCTTAGCTGGCTACATTCTCATCTCTCAATAAACAAATCACTGCAAGGAGAGTGTTGTTGGGAATAGGTTTGTTCAAGAGTCTGACACACAATGCTGAGCTCCCCTTCCCCACAACCAGTGTTCCCTCTAAGCTGAGTTAGTGTGAGCTAGCTCACAGTTTTTTAGCCTCCGGCTCACACATTTTTGTCTTGGCTCAGGAAGGATGGCTCCAGAGCAAACTGATTTATGCAGTAGCCAAATTGCTTGCTCACAACTTTAGTGCTAGTAGCTCAGAAAGCAGAATTTTTGCTCACAAGACTCCACAGCTTAGGGGGAGCATTGCCCACAACTACAGTTCCCAGGGAACTCCCAAGAGGGGAGAGGAGGAGGAGGAGGAGGAGGAGGGAGAAGAAAAGTAGAAGAGGAGGAGGAGATTGGATTTATACCCCACCCTTCTCTACCTGAAAGAGGCTCAGAGTGGCTTACAATCTCGTTTCCCTCCCCCACGACAGACGCCCCGTGAGGTAGGTGGGGCTGAGAGAGCTCTTTCGAGGAATACTCTTGAGAGAACACCTCTGAAAGAACTTATTACTGACCCAAGGTCACATCAGCAGCTGCATGTGGAGGAGTGGGGAATCAAACCCGGTTCTCCTCCCAGATTAGAGTCTGCATTCTTAACCACTACACCAAAGGAAAGGGAATATCACTGCTTTGACACTAAGTGCATATGCCTCATTGCAGGCAGGTGGTAGGCTGCTGGTGGAAAGTCCCATCCAGTCACAGCCAGGGGTTTTCAATGCAAGAGACATACAGAGATTCGCCATTGCCTGTCTCTGCGTAGCGAGCCTGGACTTCCTTGGTGGTCTCCCATTCAAGAAATAACCAGGACCGACCCTGCTTAGCTTCCAAGATTTGCTGAGATCGGGCTAGCCTGGGCCGCCCAGGTCAGGGTGATGGTAAGCTAGCAGTTTTCAAATATCTCTGAAAAGCTGTCAGAAAATGGAAGCATCCGAGTCACGATGGCGCTGTTCTCTGGAACATGGGATGCCCATCCTATGGAAGCATCTTCCCACCTAAATAGGCAGACAGGCCACCTGTATCTAAAGGATCTCACCTGGGCAGACCGCCGAGGTCCCACTCGGAGCAGATGTAAGGTCCTGGACGCAGAATCACCCACAGCCCGACTTCCGCAGCTGTTTTAATGAAAGCCCTGGAGGGGGATTGAAACGAGTGTTAGGCAGTTCCAAAGTATGGTACGTTTTGGTCTGCACAGAGGCCTAAAGCAGGAGGAGTGAACATCTGAACAGTGCAATTTATTAGGAAGCCACAGCTGAGTTAGCTGGTTGCTTCAAACAATTCTGAGAAATTCAGTCCTCCTTACTTCTTCCGCTCTTGCCCATTTCCACTTTTTTCTCTCTTTACACACACGCCCCCTTGCCCCCCCTTCTTCTGTACCTCCCCCCACAGTTATTGGCCCCCTACCACCTCCTTTCCTTGATCCCCCACACATTGTTTAGGTCCTTTTCCCTTTATCCCTTACATTTGCCGAGCTCCTCTGTGACATCACAGAAGGACAGCCAATGGCCGCCCAGGATGCAATACTATTACCGTGTATCACAGCACATTCAAATGTAGGTTATTCCCGCCAATTACAATTATGGTCAGAACCCACAGTGTAGTATGGCATCAGTTAGCAATGAGAAATGTGGGATTTGAGCCTATTGCAAAACAACTGCACAAGTTCTTCGCTACGGACCCAATTCGGCCTACATTCCTCCAGCCCGCCTTCGAAGTCTTGGGAACCGAACCTAAGACAGACATGGTGGACACCCTCTTACTAAGCATGTCCTGAAATTTTCAGATGGATGAAAATGAGATATGGTCAACAGGGACTGAAGGGCCCTATTCTTTACCTCTTTTGATATTATATACTTCTTCCAGAAGCATCCAAAAGTGGCTAATATACAAAAAAAGGGGTTGAGCAGAAGGTCTTTTACTCTGGCCCACTAAGCCAGTGGTGGCGAACCTATGGCACGGGTGCCAGAGGTGGCACTCAGAGCCCTCTCTGCGGGCACGCATGCCATCGCCCCAGCCAGGCCCAGACCATCATTAAAGTGTCGAATTCTCTGCCAAATAATTTAAAGTAAATGAAAGCATTTGGGATTGTTTTCCTTACTTTGTTTGGATCATCTTAAGTTAATGTATGAGTTGTTTTTTTCTAAAGTAAAACCTCAGTATTCAGGTTAAATTGCCGTGTTGGCACTTTGCGATAAATAAGTGGGTTTTGGGTCGCAGTTTGGGCACTCGGTCTCTAAAAGGTTTGCCATCACTGCACTAAGCTATTAACACTGCCCATAACACAACTTCACCTTGACTGCAGAGAACAGCATCTGTTTCGACCCCAAGCCACTCTTTCATACTGAAGGAGCTGGTTTTCATACCCTGATTTTCTCTACTTTAACAACAGAAAACACCACGTATAAACATACAACATATGCATATAATGTTTAATGAAAATATATATTGCGTGTAACGTATTAAATAAGTATAATCATATTATAGGTATTTACATTCATATATAGGCAATCAGATGCATAACAAGGAATATAAAGGGAACAGTCCAAATATTCTCCCATCGAAATAGCTAGTTTCTGTACGTAACCCAAAAGTTGTATTGTATCTCAGAGCTTGCTGCTATAAATACTACTTTTGGATTACGTTGTACAGAAACTAGCTATTTAGATAGGAGAATATTTGGACTGTTCCCCTTATATTCCTTGTTATGCATCTGATTGCCTGTATATGAATAATATGGGCTGCGGTCACACGGAGCATTAGCCACGCTGCATAGACGGAAGAGAGATGGACTTTCCGGGCGAGATCTCACCACAACATCTGGGGAGTGTAGAGCTCCCGTGGCTCACCCGAGGCTTCCCGCCGAAGCCGCGCAGTAAAAAACTAGTACCTCTGAGGTACTAGTTTCCGGGAACTGAGTGGCAAGAGCGGGCGTCTGATCGCGTCCCTGCCGACTCCCGTGGCATCCGGCGCCCGCTGGGTTGTCCCCCCCCATGCCTCCGGAAGCACCCAACAGTGCATGCGCACAAAGACGCGCGGTGTCGTTGGGGCCGAGGGAGGGCCACAGGGGCTTCGATGGGGGTGAGTGGCAGCGGCCAGGCGGAGAGCGGGCCGCGTGTCCCGGGGAGGGAGGGATGGAGGGCGGCCGGGCTACTGGTAGGGAGGGGGGATCTGGCGGGTTACTCCCCCCTCCCCTCCCCGTGAGCGGCCCAGGACCCTGCCCGGAGTGGGCTGTGCACGGTCCTCCCAGAGGCGGCGGCTCCATCCCCTTTCCATCGGCCGGATGCTCTTTGTGGAGGTGCGGACACTCATGTGATCAGCACCTCCACCCTAACCACGGGACCTCGCCGGTACGTCTGATCCCGCATCTGCGCAGTATTCTGCCCCGGGGCAAACAGCCATGCTTCCCCCTACCGCATTTTCCTGCCCGTGTGGCCACAGCCATGATTATACTTATTTAATACATTACACACAATATATATTAAACATTATTTGCATATATTCTAATGTTTATACACGGTATTTTCTATTGTTTTGTACTCATTCCACCGTGACCCCCCCTTTTTTTGTTGTTTCTCTACTTTAAGGCATCTCACAGCAGCTTACAATCTCCTTCCCTTCCTCTCCCCACAACAGTCACCTTGCGAGGCAGGTGGGGCTGAGAGAGTTCTGTGGGAACTGTGACTGACCCAAGGTCGCCCAGCAGGTTTCATGTGGAGGAAGAGTGGGGAATCAAACCCGGCTCTCCAGATCAGAGTCCACCGCTCTTAACCACTACACCATGCTGGCTCTATTTCCTCCTTTTATTCCGCCTGGGCAGAGTTCATTCAGGAAACTCTTGGAAAGCTGACCAAATTTCACCTCCAGAGGAAGATAGGAGTGGCCAGGGAAGGGAATGCTATACGGGGTATGTCCTTTGAGAGTTTAACAGTGTCGTTTCATCCTTCAGTTGAACTTGACAGAAATTGTAGGAGTGACCCCCGGGAATTTCCTTCTCAGTCAATGGGTTTTTTGAATTCACTCTGGAGAGCTTCCAGCTGGCGGAGGGGGTAGAATACGGCTCTTACACAGCCCTTCTGACCCTGTCAGAGGGTTCACGGTCCCATGAAACCCTCTCCGATGTTGTGCAAACGGAACAAAATTGAATACCTGCTCCTTCCCCCAGTGAACCTGGTTCATCACAATAAAAGGAATGTTCAGGCTGCAGATCTCCCAGCTTTATTTTGGGTTTTTTAAGCGACGGAACACTTGATCCCTAAATACTTACTGCAAATCCAGGTTTCCACTGAAGTCAAACTTCCCTTTTGCTGCTTCGTGTAGATTCCACGGAACATACCTGAAGAACATAGAATCGGTTGGCTGTGCAGCTCAGTGGTGGAGTCAGGGTCGAAATAACAAAGCAAGGAATTGGCTGCCTATCTTTGCCTCGGGACCTCGGAGTGCTCTGAAGCAGAGATGAACCACCAGTAGCCCAGGGCCGACTGCTCCCCCCACCAAGCTATTTTACCAGCCCCCTGGAGGCCCTACCAAATTTAAGCCAAGGTATTGGAAAATGCTAGTCTGCTGTCTCACTCAGAAAAAAAGGAAGGGGAAATATTTTAAAACTGTAGCAGAGATCTTGCACCTTTATGTGTCACATCCCATATGAATCGGGGACGTAACATGCACAGAATACATAATGGTACAGCTTTGCATGTCATGCCACGCCTGAATGCATGGGCTCCTGCCACTAAATGACCCTGACTTTATTCTGGATCTTGACCAATGGAGATAAAAAAATAAGGCCAAGGCCGATGGTGCAAAGTCAGGTAAAATATATTTTATCACTCAGTTGAATTAAAAAATCCCCTACGCATTTCGCCGACAGGCTTCGTTGGGGGAATCTGTCCGTCTTGCAGGAATTCTTCAAAAAGAGTAAACGATTTATCCCTTCTTTTATTTTGTATTCCCTCAAAAAGTTCAAAATAGAAATTATGTTTAGAAAAGAGTAAAAGATCGGTAGCGCTACTGCCAGATGAACAGATCTGAAGAACTACTGCAAGGAGAACAGATTCCCCTGACACAGCCTGTTGGTGAAACACGTAGGGAATTTTTTTGAAATTTAACTTAGTATAATATATTTTTGCCTGATGTTGCACCATTGGCCTTGGCCTTATTTTTTAATCTCTTGTGACTGGTGTGGCTCGTCATTTTCTTGATCTTGACCACTCACAGGGTGTCGCAGTCATATGTGCGACAAAACACACCTGTGTGTGTAAATACACACCGACAACCAGTGACGTGTAGCAGTTAGAGAATCGGGCTGGGACTAGGGAGACCCAAGGGCAAATCCCCACCCAGCCTACCCTCCTTCACAGGGCTATTGTGAACATCGAATGGCAAAGTGGACAGCCATGGATACCATCCTGAGTGTAATATCTTATATCCAGAGGATATCAGGGCTCTGCAGGATTTATTGCAATTCCACAGGGCCTGCGAGACGGAGCTCTTCCACCAGGCGTTCGACTGAGGAGCCGCATCTAACAGTTCAACAGAGGTTAAGACCCTAAGCCCTGGAAAGTGCTATTGGTGGCCCATGCTGCACTGGTACAACTGAAATATGTTATGGAACTTGGACATGGCAGTCTGGTGTTCCTGTTACCAATGCTCATTCTAAGCTGTGGAGTCCTGTGAGCAAAAATTCTACGTTATGAGCTACTGGCATGAAAGTTGTAAGCGAGCGATTTGGCTACTGCATAGATTAGTTTGCTCTGGAGCCGTCCTTTCTGAGCTAAGGCAAAGAACCGGGAGCCGGAGGCTAAAAAAACTGTGAACTAGCTCACACTCACTCAGCTCGGGGGGAACACTGCATGTTACCCAGCCCGTTTCCGCCGCGACGAGATCTGGGCAGCAAAGACGGGCAGCACTTACGTGGTGAGTGTGTTCAAGCCGCACGCTTTCATCTTGAGCAGGCGGTCTCTCCAGTACTCTCGGGGGACCCGGAAATAGTGCACCGACCCTCCAAAGATGCGAAAGGGCAGGCCCTCCAGCAGGAACTGCGAGTCTTCGGCCTGCAAGCCCAACACCCGGCCCCACATCCTCATGGGGACCAGGTCGCTCCAGTTAAACCTAGAACGGGAAGGGAAGAACTCAGCAGAGCAGGGTCCTGGGCAAGAAAGGGAATGCGCAAAGCCACGGGCACGGAATCAGCTTGGCATCCTGGACTCTACTAAGCCACGTTACAGAGAGGAAGGGAAGGCAGGACGTTCCGGGACGACTTTTGCATCACTGAGACCCCGAGGGGGAAAGATGCAGGCCAACCCTGCAGAACCCGGGATTACCCAAGCTGAAAACAACCCACCGGAAGCCCAACAGAGATTCCTGCTTGGGGGACCGCCTGCTTCTAAACATGAGGCAGGCGGGGTGGAGGCAGCTGCCCCAATGGCTTTGCACTCATCCAGCATTTTGCTTCAACTGGGCTGCTGCCTGCACAGGGCTTCTCTCCAGAGTCTCCAGCCAGTTTGGTGTAGTGGTTAAGAAGAAGAAGAAGAGGTTGGATTTATACCCCACCCTTCACTTGGAGTCTCAGAGTGGCTTACAAACTCCTTTCCCTTCCCCTCCCCACAACAGACACCCTGTGAGGTGGGTGGGCCTGAGAGAGCTCTGACACAAACTGCTCTTTTTCAAAGACAGCTGTGCCAGAGCTTGTGACTGACCCAAGTTCACACTTGCAGGTGCAAGTGGAGGAGTGGGGAATCAAACCCGGTTCTCCCAGATTAGAGTCCACGCTCCTAACCACTACACCAAACTGGCGCGCGGACTCTAATCTGGGGGAAATGGGTCTGATTCCCCACGCCTCCACTTGCACCTGGCTGGATGACCTTGGGCAAGCCATAGTTCTGATAAGAGCTGTTCTTGAAAAAAGAGTCATTTCTGTCAAGAGCTCTCTCGGCCCCACCTACCTCACAGGGTGTCTGTCGTGGGGAGGGGAAGGGAAAGGAGTTTGTAAGCCGCTCTGAGACACCTTTGGGTAGTGAAGGGCGGGGTATAAATCCAATCTCCTCCTCCTCCTCCTCCTCTTCTTCTTCTTCAGAGTCGCATTTAAAATCAGGCCAGAGGACTACTGAGACAGGAAGGGGCTCACCAAAGACCAGGGCCCGTTCTTCCGAACGGCAGCTGATTCAACGGCCACAATTCCAGAAGAGCCGGCTGCGGGCCCTTCTAGCTTGCAGAATTCTAGGGCAGGAGAGGCTACAAAAACGATGGCCAGCGTCTGTGGCACGTGATGAGGACCCGGTTTGCGGGACTGAGGACCCGGCTGAGGGTTCGTCAAACCAGGCAGAGGAGTCCTTGTGGAGTTCTCTCACTGATTCAAGACCTTTGTGCTCTCCTACGCTGAAATCCGTGCCACTGTGCTCAGCGGCCGCCAAGTCCGTGGACCATCTGCTCCATTTCTTGCTCTCGATACCCTTCTTTTCCCCTCTCCCAAAGCTATCGTCTCAGGGAGCCTTTCCTTCTCATTCTCCCCACCTATTCGTTCAGCCTTGCTCTCTGGCGATCATTTTTCCTCCAAACGTTTCCCAAATTGCATACATTCTCCTTTGACCATGAGCAAAAAAAAAAAGTTTACAGGCTGGAAGCCTCTGAACCAGTCTCTGAAAACATTCAGAAAGGTGCTGTCCAGCCCGTGGAACTCGAGGATAATTTTCGACAGAGAAAATTTCTCCAAGCGTGTTAATGGGAACTCGAGTTTCTGACTACAAGTCAGAGGTGAAGAGAAAGTGAGAAAGGTGCCCATGAGGTTCCTGGCAGTGGATCTAGCAGGAAAGGGGCCAGTCTTTCCAGTTCTCCACCCCACAACAACTCACAGGTCTTTTGTTTGTTTGGCCGATAAGGGTGGCCGATAAGGACCTTAGATCTTGGAACAGGGCTATGCAGGGGTCATTTCGTAGAAAAAGAGATGTAGGAGCTCATTAGCATAACTTATTTGCATATGCCACACACCCTGGCATCACTGGACGTGGGTCAGAAGGCAATACCCACCGCTCAGGCTCCACTGGACTGTTTTGGATTGCTAGCTATTGGGGGGGGGGAATGTGCAGATCTGCCCTCACAGAGGAGGGAGAGCTTGTACCTGAAGGCGGGCCGAGGGGGGGCTCTGCAACTTACCTGGCTGCCTCTTGCTCCTCGTGGCCCGACTGAGGGCTGCTGGGAGCAGGGGCGGGGCCTGTTACATGTGCCCGCCCCCTGGGCTCCTTACTGCCGGAGCTCCGCTCCTGTGCGCTCCCGCAGGAAATTACCCCCGGGGGCTACGTATACTACAACTGATAGCCATGCCAGGATCCAAAGAGCTGTATACCAGCTTCCCTAAACACACAGTGTCTTTTGATTCCCACCCCCTCCCCAAAGGCTCTTTTGGTCTTCACTTCAACATTTCCTCAAGACAGAGAGCTGAGGAGACAGTGGCTTGCCCTAAGCACACCGAGTAAGTCTGTGGCAGAGGCGAGGTTCAGATCTCAGACTACCTGGAACCAAACCGCCGTCTGGCTCGACCGAAGTGACGCAAAAGAATACTTTCAAAAGTGGAGTGCCGTGACACGCACACACACACACACACGGTATGTTGGCTTCCACAAGGAACAAGCCCAGCTTTCTTAAGTGGCACTGCCAGGCGTACTTTGCAGAAAACGGAAACATGAAAAACCCACACGCTTCCACCGGAGAAGTGTTTCTGCAGTGCGTGGGGGAGCTGGGGAGGAACCGCTAGCTGCGGAACAGCTTAGAAGAAAGGGGAGACACGAAGGGAAGGGAAGTGGATCTTTTTTTTTTTTTAAGGAGTGTGTCCCTCCACAGTCCTGCTGGGAAACGGAAGGAGCGAGGGATGCTATATGCTACCGGGCTGAGAACGAGGGAGACACTTTCTTTCTAAGCAGAAAAGCTCACAGGGTGGGGAGTCCTTCAGGGCGAGGCGGAAGCCTGGTGCCCCAATGAGGCTTGCAAAGAGTAAAACCAAATATATACATATTGGGTTCTGAGTTACAACACGACACCACGGAAACTAAACTGAAAGCTGCCGGACAGCTTGGAAACAGGGCTGCCGAGAGGAAGGCGGGGCCTCGGGGGGGGGTCACCCTGGGGAACAGGGCGAGGGGCCACTGGGGTGTGGCCGTACGCATCGGGGAGGCCCCTAAACTGAGGAGAAAGGAAGAGGCAAGTGTGACCTGGGACCAGACCATTTCCGCGGTAGCGAAACCCCCCCCCCCCCCCCCCCGCATTGGTGTTCTTCAAACTGCACGTCGTGTGAAATTCTCCGCAGTAGATTTTTCCACACCAGGCACAAAAAAGCAGACTTTTCTCCTTCTTACCCCGTGTTTTCAGAACTCGCTGAAGCCGGGGATTCTAAAAACGTGCGGTAAGGAGGAGAAAACTTGGGTTTTGCGGCTGGTGAGGAAGAATCTACTACGGAAAATTTCACAAAATGCGCGGTTTTAAAAACGTCAAGGCGGGGAATTTCACTCCTGCAGAAATGGTCCCAGTCTCTCTGTGTCTCGCAGCCTTCCCCTCCAAAAATGGACGATTAACTATTGGGGGAGGGAGCCCAGGTATCGCTCTGACCTCCTCGGAGTTAGGACAAAAGGTAAACGAGAGCCAGTTAGCAACCTACCCGTGCTGGCAGCGTCAAGTGCAGTGAAACGCCTTTCTTGGTGTCCACCAAGTGTTTTTAGAAAGTTGGCAGGGCAGGTGGAGCTTTTGTCCAGCAGGGTTTCTGACTGGCTGTTGTGGCCACCACAGCACAAGGATCTTCACGCAAGGGAACATTTTAAAACACTGCGTTCATTTTAAAAGGCATCCCGCTACACAGAGCTCCTGCCTACAGTGTTGAAGAGCTACTAGTACAGTTACGCGTGACCTCACTCCCTGATATTTTGTGGCTGGCTCCGCCTCTTGTGGCAGCCATTTTGTGGTTAGCTCCACCTCCTGCTGGAGCCATTGTGCGGCCACACCCACCGCCCTGTGTCAGGATTCTGAAGGTGGCCCACAGGCTCAAAAAGGTTGAGAGCTCCGGATGTAGAGTGTGGGAATAAGATCTGGCTTTAAATTCTTAGTGGGCGGCCTTGGACCAGTCCTTTTTTTTTCTATGCCTGACCTAGCTCACGGTGTCACTGTGGGGGCAAATCAGAGGAGGGGAGAACTGTTGTATCACCCTGAGCTCCTTGACAGGATAAAAATGCAATAGCTGGACAGATGGAAATGATTTCTTTTCATATGATGCTTGGATGGGGTTTGGGCATTGCGAAGGAAGCCCCAGGGGGAATCTTTGTCCAGGGCCCCTGGGAGCTCTCGGCAGCCCGGCTAGGAAGGGCTATCTAAAAAGCACCGATACTACCTCTGTACCACCACCACATCCCCGCAGGCCTCGGAAAGAACCAGCAGGCAGGGATAATACCTGGAAAAGGAAGTCCAGATTAAACATAGCTTAATCACGCGACACACTGAGATTTGAAACAGTTTACATTCTGAAAGCCGGACGATCAATGTGGTAAAACAGAAGATGAACATTCAACGCTCTCCCGGTGTTCTTCCATTATTAACAGCAGGCAAAGGATGGTTTACCCCGTCGGTTCTAGCGATCCTGGGCACAGCAGGGTTCAGCCTTCCCACCCACCCCTTAAAATACAGTTCAGGTTCAGAATGGCGCATCCACAAAAGTGGCTCATTCAGAAAGATCCAGACCTCCCAAGAAAAAATCGCCCAACCTTTGCATATAGTAAAGGGTGCAGAAAAAGGGAGTTTCAACCCATTATCCATTATTAAAACGGAACTCAGAGGAGAAAATGGAGCTGCGGTGGCTCAAGTGGTTAAGACGCTGAACTGCAGGCTGTGGAAGGTCAGTAGTTCAGCGGTTCGAGACCCGGGTGCCGCATGATGGAGTGAGCTCCCATCTCTGGTTCCAGCTCCTGCCAACCTAGCAGTCCGAAAGCAAGAAATTGCAAGTAGATAAATAGGTACCACTTTGGTGGGAAGGTAACAGCGCCTTGGTGTTTAGTCATGCCGGCCACATGACCATGGAAACGTCTTCGGACAGCGCTGGCTCTTCGGCTTGGAAACGGAGATGAGCACCGCAACCCAAGAGTCGGATTCGACTGGCTTTCGAGCAAGGGAACCTTTACCTTTACCTTACAGAGGAGAAATGCAAATTTGTATTGAATTTTATTGCGTGAAGTTACTTGGAAGAGCTTAAGCCATTTGCAGATCTGGCTTAACTTCCCAGTCCTTGCCCACGCCCAAATGAAACAAAAGCTTAAGTACCAGTAACTTGTCTGTGCTTAACATTCATTCCTTGTTAACCTGAGCTCTTCTGTTTTGGATCCTCTCTCTTTTGTCTGTCAAATGTTAGATTGCGCCCTGACTTGGATAGCCCAGGCAAGCCCAATCTCATCAGATCTCGGAAACTGAGCAGGGTCGACTTTGGCAAGTACTTGGATGGGAGACCTCCTTGGAATACCAGCAGTCGGGAGGCGGGGGCAGGCTTTATTCAGCCACCTCTCTGAATATCCTCCAGGCCCCCAGTAGGAGTCAGTCACCAGAGGTCGCCAAGATTTCCATGTGCACACACAAACACGCGTGTGCACTCACACACACATTTTTTTAAAAATAGATTGTAAGTTCCTTGGGGCAGGGACCTGCCTGATACTACGTAAACAGAGGTCAGCAAGCTGATTGCTCAGGGTTACATGCAAGTCCTAAAGGAATTTCAACTAGCTTCTGGTAGCCCTACCTGAAATTTAACCAGGGTTGTGGCACAAAAACCTTTCTGAAGTTTAATGTGCAAGGAGAGGGGGGGAATAAACTCCACCAGGTGGACCAGTTTGCTTTTAAAAAATGGCCATGGTTAAGCATGATGCTTGCTAGAGCCACGCCTACTCAGTAGATAGCTCTGCCCACCTTGCATAACGCACAGGTGTGGCTTCAGCAAGGCACATCCAGTGCAGATTTGGATCCAAAATATTCCACTCCTTCTCGAGCAGCGATGTCTCCTTTCTGCTTCCAAGCAGTCAGTAGAAGTAGGAAACCAGCCAGGGAGGCAGTGGGGCCCTTGGATGACCAAGGGGTAAAAGGAGTACTGAAGGATGATAGGGAAATGGCTGAGAAGCTAAATGCATTTTTTGCCTCTGTTTTCACTGTGGAAGATGAAAAGGGCTTGTCCACTCCAGAACCACTGATTTCGGGAGCGGTGTTGAGAGACCTGAGTCAGATTGAGGTGACGAGAGAGGAGGTCTTACGACTGATAGATAACTTAAAAACCGATAACACTTTCCCTATGAAGAAAGGTTAAAGCTCTCGGGGCTCTTTAGCTTGGAGAAATGATGGCTGAGGGGGGTGACATGATCGAGGTTTATAAGGTTATGCATGGGATAGAGCAGGTCGAGAAAGAAGTACTTTTCTCCTTTTCTCACAATACGAGAACTTGTGGGCACTCCATGAAATTGCTGAGCGGTCAGGTTAGAATGGATAAAAGGAAGTACTTCTTCACCCAAAGAGTGATTAACACTTGGAATTCACTGCCACAGGACGTGGTGGCGGCTACAAGCATGGATGTCTTCAAAAGGGAATTAGATAAGCATGTGGAGAAAACAAAGTATTTCTTCACCCAAAGAGTGATTAACACGTGGAATTCACGGCCACAGGAGGTGGAGGTGGCTAAAAGCACGGAAGGCTTCAAGAGGGAATTGATACAACATCTGGAGCAGAGGTCCATCAGTGGCTCTTAGCCACATTGTATAGAAAGGAACTCTCAGACTGGCGCCAGTGATGGTCTGTATCCTTGGTTCTTGGGGGGGGGGGATAGTGGGAGGGATTCTAGTGTCCTGGCTCCACTGCTAGACCTCCTGATGGTATTTTTGGCCACTGTGTGACAGAGTGTTGGACTAGATAGGCCATTGGCCTGATCCAACATTGGCGTCTCTTATGTTCTTATGTTTTCCAGGAGCTGAACAAGAATTTGCAAAGGAGCCTTTCTGTTTCCTTTCACCATCCAGCCACCACCTGATTTGAACGTGAGACTGGCAGTGGCTAAAGCCCTCACCCATGGGACTTTGCACTCTTTGCACGGCGTCTTGCTAAAAGCTAGTCTGCTTGCTATCTGTACCAAACGGCTATGTCTGCTTGGCACGCCAGAGCGTCATTACCTGTATGGGTGTCTAAGACTTCAGTGTTATTAAGTGCATGGAGCTGCTTGGTGTGGCTTTTTTTGTTGTTCAGTTGCACAGTCGAGTCCGACTCTTCGCGACCCCATGGACCAGATCTTGCCAGGCCTTCCGGTCTTCCGCCGTCCTCTGAAGTTGGCTCAATTTCGTGTTCGTTGCATCTGTGACACTGTCTAACCATCTCATCCTTTGCCGTCCCCGTCTTCTTTGACCTTCAATCTTTCCCAGCATCGGGTTCTTCTCCAGTGAGTGCTCCCTTCTCCTTTGGGGGCCAAAGTATTTGAGCTTCAGTTTCATTATCTGGCCTTCCAGGGAACAGTCAGGGTTGATTTCTTTGAGGATTGACTGATTTGATCTCCTTGCAGTCCAAGGTTGGTGTGGCTAGCAGGCCCATTTTAAACAAAATGCCATGCAAGAGAGCAAAGTCCCACGGGCGGGTGCTTGCCGTCTTGCCGGTGTCACACTTTGAATCAGGCTTCAAGACAAAGAGGCGGAGCAAAACAGCAGAATTTAAGCACGTTAAAGGTGGCATTCCCTGAACTAGATGGCTCAGGCTAGCCCGAACTCGGAAGCATGAGCAAGGCCAGCCCTTGCTAGAACTCAGATGGGAGACCGCCAAGGAAGCCCAGGGTCGTTACGCAGAGGGAGGCAAGGGAAAACCACCTCTGTCTCTTGCCTCGAAAACCCCACATGGTTCTCGTAGGTTGGCTGCAACCTGATGTCAGACCTCACAGCAGGCAATGAAGTACACACTTGCAGGAAGGTTTTACTTTATTGAAGCCATGAAGCACTTAGAACAGATTCTCTGTTCAGAATAACGAGTTGAGCGTTTGACAGATAGGTTAAAGCAAATTCATAATTACAATAGCCAATAGGTATGGTTCCCGCTCCTGCCTAGAAGGTGCCCAGCGCGCCCAAACCCTGAGAAACAACGGTTCTCTACAGTTAAACAATTAGACTATTCCCACACTACATATTCATTACAGACTAAGCAAAAGCCTCTTGCTGCACACCACCTGTGGCCTTGGGTTGATAAGACCCCATCAAAGCAAAGCTAGCGTACATGGAAAGGAATGCAGTGGAGGAGGTGAGCGCATGGGGTTGAGGGTGGACATGCGCATCAGAGTATACTACCGTTGTCATGGCAATAGAGGTCGTTGACAAGCGAAGGGGGGAAAGGGATACAGACATGCCGAACACATACATCACAGACACATTGGCAGCTTGCTGACACCTGATGGCCAAATAAAACGGAACACCACATCTGGGGCAGTGATGCTCTGTATACTTGATGCTTGGGGAGCAACAGTGGGAGGGCTTCTGGAGTTCTGGCCCCGCTGGTGGACCTCCTGATGGAAGCCGGGGTTTGGCCACTGGAGGGGGACCACTGGCCTGATCCAACACGGCTGCGCTCTTATGTCCTTCTGTTAAAATAAAATTGTCCACTGTATTATTCAGACTTTTTGAGGGGAGGTAGAAGGGGCAATTTTTGGACCGTTCGTCTCGGGTATTGGTCCCATCTTATGAACCAAGGTCCCCAGACCCAAGACGGAACAAAAAACTGCTACCCGGAGGAGGTATCCGATAAACCCAAACAGAGACGAGAGTCCCAAGAGGAGGCCTGAAGTACTCAGGGACGGAGCAATTCACAAATCTAAATTATAAATAAATAAAATACATCTTCAAAACAGGCGGCTTCAAAGGCAGGTTAGATCCAAGAGGCAGAATGACAGATGGGGAAAGAACTTGCCATCCTTCAAAGAGTTTTCACTGACACGTTATATACATATATATTAAATCCTAGGAACGCCGAGATCAAGAGGAGCCAGCGGAAACCTAATGGCAAGAACTGATTTACGGCTCTGGCACTTCGTCTGTCCTTATCCATTACTTTTTATGATGGCGAAGGAATGGTTCTATCGTAACATTTATTTAAGCCTTTTCAATCACTCCCAGCCTAGATTCGGTACCGCTCTCCCTCGCCGGCGGCACTCTCCTATCATTTAGAGGCTCCCAACGGCAGCAGCCGATTCCGCATGGCACTGTTTCACTGTCTAGAAGGAAAGGGGTCATTTCGGGCTCCCAGATCTCAGCTCTTAGGAATTCACCACCAAACACACACACACACACACACACACACACACACACGGACCCTTCCCCCCCAAACGTGCCCGATGCTGCCCTCTGTAGCTGGTCCATCGTTCGACTCCTCTTTCTTCCCAAAGTAAATTGTATCACTTGCTAAGCTTAATCTGTCATCTTCAGGCTAGCAAGCCTGCGTCCCCTTAGCGGGCAGCAAGCCCCGTCAGAAGTTGCTCCTCCCGAGTACGCGCCCCTCCGAACAAGTTGCGTACATTTAGATCGTGCGGAAAGCTCAGGCCTACTCACAAGCAACCCTGTAAGGTAAAGGTTTCCCTCGCTCGGAAGCCAGCTGAATCCAACTCCAGGGATGCGGTGCTCATCTCCGTTTCCAAGCCGAAGAGCCAGCGCTGTCCGAAGACGTTTCCGTGGTCATGTGGCCGGCATGACTAGATGCCGAGGCGCACAGAACGCTGTTACCTTCCCACCGAAGCGGTACCTATTTATCTACTTGCAGATTCTTGCTTTCGAACTGCTAGGTGGGCAGGAGCTGGGCCCAGAGATGGGAGCTCACTTCTGTCACGCGGCACTCGGGTCTCGAACTGCTGAACTACTGACCTTCTGGTCTGCAGCTCAGCGTCTTAGGCACTTGAGCCAACCTGTAAAGTAGGCCTAATAAATTACTCCTGTACTACAGAGGGGCGGAGGGGGGGGAGCGAGAATGATCACCTAACACCCGTACGACCAGTTTGCAACCAAGGTGAGATTCCAGATTCCTTTAAATTATTTGCCATTATCTATTTAAAGCATCTATAGACTGCAGTGAAGCACTCCTTCGGGGGTTTCCGACAATTAAAACAAAACACGCAATTACAATAAAACCCATATGAGAAACAGCCACATAAATGTCACCCGTAAAACAGCCGTGGCATAAAATTACCTGCTCTTAAATCAGAGCCGCGGGGCCAGGAGGAGAACAAGGGTCCGGGCCGGGCTTCGCCGACGGCCTCCGAGTCGGGAGCCGGGGACTTCCGGGCTAGACGCGTGTGTTTCTGAATACGTGGCATTCTCGCGCTATAAGGCAGGGGCCCCCAAGATGGCGCTCAGGGGGCACCCGCCCACACTTCTCTTGGCACCTGCCAAGTGATTTTAGAAAGTGGGCGGGGCCACATGCGGGCTTTCGCCCAGCAGAGCTTTTGACTGGCTGTGCATTGCTTCAGCGACAGCTGCCACTACGGCACAAGGATCTTCACTGAGCGACTAAAGGTAAGCCATGTGTGTATCCAAGAAGGCATTTTAAAATAGTAAAGGTAACGGTAAAGCTTTCCCTTGCTCGAAAGCCAGTCGAATCCGACTCGAGGAGGCAGTGCTCATCTCCGTTTCCAAGCCGAAGAGCCAGCGCTGTCCGAAGATGTCTCCGTGGTCATGCCAAGGCGCACGGAACGATGTTCTGGCAGCAAGCCCCGTCAGAAGTTGCTCCCGAGTACGCGCCCCTCCGAACAAGCTGCGAACATTTAGATCGTGCGGAAAGCTCAGGCCTACTCACAAGCAACCCTGTAAGGTAAAGGTTTCCCTCGCTCGGAAGCCAGTTGAATCCAACTCCAGGGATGCAGTGCTCATCTCTGTTTCCAAGTTGAAGAGCCAGCGCTGTCCGAAGACATTTCCGTGGTCATGTGGCCAGCATGAGTAGATGCAGAGGTGCAGGGAACGCTGTTACCTTCCCACCAAAGCGGTGTCTATTTATCTACTTGCAATTTCTTGCTCTCGAACTGCTAGGTTGGCAGGAGCTGGGGAACGGGAGCTCACTCCGTCACGCGGCACTCGGGTCACGAACTAATAGGGTGATCATTTTAAAAGGCATCTTGTTAAACACGGCGTCCGCCAGAAATGCCGAAGAGTTCCTGTTACGGTTATGCATAACCTCACTCCCTGGCATTCTGTGATCCCTCCGCCTCCTGGAGCAGCCATTTTGTGGTTGGGCCCACCACCACCCCGTGTCAATGCCAAAAGTGCCCACCGGCTCAAAAAGACTGGGGACCTCTGCTATAACCCATCATAAGCAACTGGGTTTTCCTGCAACAGGACCATCCAATTGCAAACAACTGCTATAACACAACAGCGCAACATCCAGGTTTTCGTCCGGCCGGTTCCCTGATGAGCCACCTTTCAGTATTTGGATGGGGGAATCGCCGAGAAAGTCCAGAGTTACTATGCAGAGACAGGCAATGGGAAACCTGCTGATCTCTGGCCGTGAAATGAAGGGTTGCCGTAAGTCGGCTGTGACTTAATGGCACTTCATTATTACTGTATTGACAATTTCAGGGCAAAACGTTAAACAGAATGAGACTCTCTTTTTTTAAAAAAAAGTCACATATATTCAGTGACTGCATAAGCAACTAGCAACCAGCCCAATGCGCTTCCCCCTTTCTCCGCAGCAGTTCCCCTACCCCCTCCACCCACAAGGGACATAACAGCACAGATCAATTTTTACTTAAGCTCTGGCAAATCTTGACCCCAATATACGTTAAGTTAAAATGCATCATAAACCACATTTCCCCACTGACTTCTCGGGCCTCTTGTTTACGGCTCAGGATTAAAAGGAGAATGCAGATCAGGGCGGCCATCTGTGGCTTCTTTCCTCCAAGGGGGATAAATCCAGAAACAAGAGAACGCGACAAGCGAGGAACACAACAAGCCACAAAAGCAGGCCGGAAGACAACAGGAGGGGAAAGAAGGTAGGATCGAGTCGGTTCCGGACTCAGGTGTGTGAATCGATTTATGCATGCGTGTCAAGAGCAGCATCAGAAATGACTGCCGTCGGACCACTGCGCATCTATGCTCATCCGTAAACTATCGGTACTCAGATGTGCATTGCACAGACGCAAAATACTAAACACTTAAATGATTGAACTGTAAATATTAGTCTAAGTGCCCTGAACTGGATGACTCAGGTTAGCCTGATCTCACCAGATCGTGGAAGCTAAGCAGGGCTGGTCTTGGTTAGTACTTGGATGGGAGACCACCAAGCAACTCCAGGGTTGCAAAGCAGAGGCAGGCAATGGCAAAAAAACCCCCCCCCCGTGTTCAGAGGTCCATCCGTGGCTATTAGCCACAAGATACAGATGGAACACTCTGTCAGGGGCAATGATGCTCTGTATTCTTGGTGCTTCGGGGGCAACCGCGGGAGGGCTTCTGGAGTTCTGGCCCTGCTGGTGGACCTCCTGATGGCACCTTGGTTTTGGCCACGGTGTCGCATGCAGTGTTTAACTAGATGGGCCATTGGCCTGATCCAACATGGCTTCTCTTATGTTCTTATGTTCTTGCATTGAACACCCTACAGGTTCACCGTAAGTCGACTGTGACCAGACGACACTTTTCCAGTGTTCCCGCTAAGCTGAGTTAGCGTGCGCTAGCTCGTGGTTTTTTAGCCTCCGGCTCACGCATTTTTGCCTCCGCTCAGGAAGGAGGGCTCCAGAGCAAACTAATTTATGCAGCAGCCAAATCGCTCGCTCACAACTTTAATGCCAGTAGCTCACAAAGTTGAATTTTTGCTCACAAGACTCTACAGCTTAGCGGGAGCAGTTTCTACCACCATCAGTATAACCGTCTATATAATATTGTCAACGTTCAAACTATCTTGGCAGAACCACCACCAAGCTTCCCTCCTTTTAGCACCCACCCCCTTTCCTGCTCTGGAGAGGCAGTGAAGGCAGGTCATTGCAAGTCTGGTACCGGAGCGTGCCGCAATCTCCACCACGTCCCTGCTTTCTGGCACCAAGACAACAGCTTTGCAGTTGCACAGGCTCCCCAAAGAGTCGTATTCTACCCATACAGAGGGTGCATTGCACAGATTCCAATCTGCCAGCTATGTGAGTGAGCCATACCACGCCTCGGTAACATGAGTTGGGGGGCTCGGGATTCATGCTACGAGTGGCCCCGTCTCTACACAGCTAGAAGAGCCCTTTGCAGCAGCCGATACAATCCATTAAAGCCTCCGCCGATGCCAGCAAATGCTATGGGATGCTGTGGCGCCCTCTGACAACAGGCACAGATGTGTACATGGGCAGGCCGGGTTTGTGAGACTGAGCGTGTCTAAATGATAAAACGGTGCTAAATAACACATTTACTTAGAAAACAAAACAGAATTTACAGCCCTAGAGCATTAGAATGCATAACACCATCCACACGTATGTGTGGCTATCGCTAGCTGGAGTCAGATGCACATCATGCCTTTCTATCCAAACTGTACTGCTGCGAACAGGATGTGCATTTCAATCCCTATCGGTACTTATGCACATGTATCACTAGAAGGGGGCCGCGGTGGCTCAGAGGTTAAGACACTGATCTGCAGACCGGAAGGTCGGTAGTTCGGCAGTTCGAGACCCCAGTACCGCATGATGGAGTGAACTCCCATCTCTGGCCCCAGGTCCTGTCAACCTGGCAGTTCGAAAGCAAGAATTTGCAAGTAGATAAATAGGTACCACTCCGGTGGGAAGGTAACAGCATTCTGTGCACCCTGGCGTTTAGTCATGGTGGCCCACATGACCACGGAAACGCCTTTGGACAGCGCTGGCTCTTCGGCTTGGAAACAGAGATGAGCACTGCCCCCTAGAGTCGGATTCGACTGGCTTTCGAGCAAGGGAAATCTTTTTATCACTAGCAGAAGCAAGACCCTGGCACAAATCAGCTCCACATCTGCCCAAGGTTATTTGCCTGTCTCCACTGGGTAGCTATGAACAGGATGCGAATTTGGACGTGCACCCACTTTCGTGCACAATTAGCCACACATTAACCTCCTATTTCTACATGCCTTGGGCTGGACAAGAGGTAGACAGGGAAGTAGATTAAAGCTTGGGACACAATGACATCTGGGCCACGTCCTAGCGTACATGAACTGGCCACCTCTAACTTTCCACCGAGCCCTTTTCTTCTGCGTGCAACCATATCCCAAGCTCTTCAAAGGACGGCGGCTAACCGATCACTTCGAAACACACAGCAAAAGCATGCAAGTTCACGTCTTAGCCCAGAAACGAGGCCAGGCCCACATAGCATGGATTGTGCGGTTGAGTTTCAGTCCTTCTGTTACGCTGTAAAAATCCCAGGTAGAATGCAGAGTTTTCAGTAATAGGCCGCAAACTCAGAAATGCTTTTTGAAGCTTGAGTGGGAGCATCTCTAAACTTCCATGCATAAGCGACTGGTTTTTAAACAGCAATTTGTTGCTCGTGGGCCTCTTACTAGGGGTTATTAGGGAAGGGAATGAGAATAAAACAACTGATTTTGTAGTGCCCCTGTACAAATCTATGGTGTGGCCCCATTTGGAATGCTGTGTACAGTTCTGGTTATCTTATCTCCAAAAGGACACTGCAGACCTGGGAAAAGTGCAGAGGAGAGCAATCAAGATGATTAGGGGGCAGGGGAGACCCCTATGAGGAAAGGCTGCAGAGTCTGGGACTTTTCAGTTTAGGAAAGAGAGGACCGAGGGGGGACAGGATAGAGAGGTTTATAAAACTATGCATGGGGTGGAGAGAGCTGACAAAGAACAATTTTTCCTCCCTCTCCCAAAATACTAGAACACGAGGGCATCCAATGACGCTGATGGGAAGTAGATTCAGGACAGACAAAAGGAAATACTACTTTACACAGAGAGTGATTAAAATGTGGGATTTGCTGGCAGAGGATGTAGTGATGGCCACAGGAATAAACAGCTTTATTAGATAAGATTCATGGAGGATAGGTCTATCAATGGCTACTAGCTGTGGTGCCTGAGGGGAACCTCCACATTCAGAGGCACTAAGCCTCTGAGTCCCAGAGCCAGGAGGCAACATCATGGGAAGGCCTCGGCTTCTATGCCCTGTCTATTGGCCCTACAGAGGAACTGGTTGGCCCCTGTATGAGACAGGATGCTGGACTAGGTGGACCACTGGTCTGATCCAGCGGGGCTCTTCTTACGTTCTTATCAGGGGAAGGTCTCGGGCCTCTATGCCGTGTTGTGGGCCGTCCAGAGGTACTAGCTGGCCACTGTGTGAGACAGGAGGCTGGACTAGATGGACCACTGGTCTGATCCAGCAGGGCTCTTCTTACGTTCTTATCAGGGGAAGGCCTCGGCCTCTCTGCCCTGTTGTGGGCCATCCACTGTGTGAGACAGGATGCTGGACTAGGTGGACCACTGGTCTGATCCAGCGGGGCTCTTCTTACATTCTTATCAGGGGAAGTTCTCAGGCCTCTATGCCCTGTTGTGGGCCGTCCAGAGGTACTAGCTGGCCACTGTGTGAGACAGGAGGCTGGACTAGGTGGACCACTGGTCTGATCCAGCAGGGCTCTTCTGATGTCCTTATGAAGGCCTCGGCCTCTATGCTCTGTTGTGGGCCGTCCAGAGGTACTAGCTGGTCACTGTGTGAGACAGGAGGCTGGACTAGATGGACCACTGGTCTGATCCAGCAGGGCTCTTCTGATGTCCTTATGAAGGCCTCGGCCTCTATGCTCTGTTGTGGGCCCTCCAGAAGAACTGGTTGGCCACTGTGTGAGACGGGATACTGGACTAGGTGGGCCACTGGTCTGATCCAGCAGGGCTCTTCTGATGTCCTTATGAAGGCCTCGGCCTCTATGCTCTGTTGTGGGCCCTCCAGAAGAACTGGTTGGCCACTGTGTGAGACGGGATACTGGACTAGGTGGGCCACTGGTCTGATCCAGCAGGGCTCTTCTGATGTTCTTATAATGGCTTCGGGTCTACCTGCAGGCCTGTCCCCCACCCCCCACCCCATTGTCTCAGGTCTCCCTGGCTGTTTTGTTGACCTACGGGGCTGGATTACTGGTAGGTTTGGTTTTGCCTAGACCTGTTGAATCTCAGGAGATAGTGTGGTGTTAGCACATCGCTGACTGGAAGAAAAGACACATGCTAGGTTGGATTATCAGTAGATACGGTTTGTCTACACCTGTTGAATCACTGGACACAGAGTGGTGTTAGCACCTGAAAAGAAGAGATCACTAATCCAGCGAAACACTGTTATGCCACTTGCATCTGACTCAAAGTTAATTCCGTAGCACGAGGGGAGAAGAGGAGGAGATAAAACTTAAGGCGAAGCCAGCCTTTTTTTTTTGCTCATAAAAAAGCATTAAATCGACAAGAAATCAAGAGATCAATACTAGTTAGTCATCTAGCCAAGAAATGCCAATACGTTGCGCCATCCAATATGCAAGTTTTTGAGTCGCACAGAATGCTTCGCCGTGCAAAATGACACGCTTACCGAAAAGAAACGGGACTCCTTGAGAGGACTGAAAGGAATCAACAAGGGCCACTGAGTTTTGATCAAAACGCTCTTTCGAGACAACCACAGCTGTGCTTACACTGTGAACGGTCCACCAACTGCTATGCAATTAAAATGTCAAGAAGAAATCTGTTACAATCCACACTTTGCTTCATTCAAGAACACTTTCTTTTAAAAAAAGAAGCAGCGTTGTGTATACGGCTGCCAGTTTTTCAAACACCTGACGGTCAGGATCCCCAAACCATCTGGGCCTTCCAGGCCCCAAAGACATCAGGCTGGCATCAACTAAAGCCAGGGCCTTTTCAGTGGCGGCTCCGCGCTGGTGGAATGAGCTCCCAGAAGACCTCAGGGCCCTGCGGGACCTTTTGCACTTCCATAGGGCCTGCAAGATGGAGCTCTTCCACCAGGCCTTTAGTTAAGGAGCCGCACCCAACACACTAAGGCCCTGTGCCCAATACCACCACCGACAGCCTGAGCTTCGCTGACTTTAACATCAAATACCGACTACATTTACTAGAATGTTAATGCTACTCTGCTTTCGCCATCGCCAATTAAATTGTTTACTAGCACCTTGTGTTGTGTTTTTTTTAGCTATATTGTTTTAGCGACAGTATTTTATGTAAGCTGCCTTGAGCCTGCTTCGGGAGGGAGGGCAGGGTATAAATCAAATAAATCAAATAATAAAATAAAATAATATGGCAATCGGTACAACAGCCCTGTAAGGTAGGACAGCATTTTCTCCCCATAATCCAGAAGGGGAGGCAGCTGAGGCTGGGAGATTTACCAAAGGCCACCTAATGGTTAGATCTGAATCAGCAACCTCTCTGATCGCAGCTCAACCACGATGCCTCGCCAGCTGCCCCTTGAGATACAGTGTTCCGCGTCGAACAATGCATCCATGCAGCTCTGAGTTGCTTATGTTCCTCTCCATTTTCCAAGCCCCTCCCAACCCCTGGGAAGATGATTCCTGGGGCTGCAGGACCCATATGGAGAAATAGCCACGCCAGCTGAGGGGCTGCAGTGAAGGGTAACTGACACAAGGAGAAATTAGGGTAATTTTAACCCTCCTCACTGCAGCCTTCCTGAGCTCTGTGCGGCTATTCTTCTACATAAGAAGTATTCTTCTACAATGACTTCCCAGCAGACAGAAGGGGGATGGCAGGAACGGAAACAAACACAAGAAAACTCTGGGCATCTTCCATGGCACATTGTTGGACGTAAGCCGATAAATATATTTAGATCACAAATACCACGTGGGGCTGCTATACAGCAGCAGGTGAGACAGACAGAAAGAAGTCCTTATATTCTTTTTTTAAAAGACACCACTGCAAAGATATCCAAAACAGCAGGGTGTCATCCAGCCCCAGTATGCCATGCACTTCAAAATGAGCTACGCTAAGTTACACATGAACTCTTTAGGATCACTAAGTGCTATCTGGAATATTATCAAAACCTCACTTTTCTCCTCCCTGGCCATCAGCAAGGAAACAGGCTGCGACTGAAAAGTATCCCTCGTCTATCTGCAGCACTCGCAAAGACATGCTCCAGGAACAGACTGGCCACTTGGGTTATTTTGTCGGGAATCCTATAAAACCCCCATTAAGCCAAGGAAAGCCCACGGGGCTTGCACGGGCTCTGGCTCTCCAAAGATAAAGCACATGAAAATGCTCGGTGACATGAAGCACCCCGACTCACAGCTGAGAATTCTTTTCTGAGCCCTGCTGCGCACTGAATGCATTTGCAGTCCTGCTCCGGTTTATTTTATTTATAACTGTATTTATGTTACGTACAGTCTGCCTTTCTCACTGGAACTCCAGACGGCTTACACCGAGTGAGTCAATGGAATCAACAGGATGGGATATTCAATGAACAATGCAATAGAATCAGGATTGCAGAAATCTGGAACCAACCAGAAGTCTAAAAACAGAACTGAAGCAAAGCATTAAGTGTTAACATGACATATTAAATGACGCAAAATTACATAGCAGGATCCTACTTACAGCGAGCTGTACACAGTAGTACGGACCACAGTCCCTAATAATTTATCCATGTAACTTTGTGAACCATTTTGTATAGCACAACCCTATTGCCTGTGTAGGAAATCCTCCTCGAATAATGTAAAAAACAAAGAGGAAGTTTTCTTTTGGCTAGATATATACTGGGGGGAAACCGCATGAACTATCCTATAATATATTAATCAGCCATCCAAAACGGACCTTCACCAGTTGAAACAGCAGGCTATGCATTACATTGTACTTTTGTGTTGCAGGAGCACAGCGCACACTGAAGTCGAGATAAATCTTTGAAGTCGAGATAAATCTTTGAATTGGAGAGATGGGTACCACTTCTAGATACCTAAAGCATAAAATTCTACATGCTACAATTTTACCATCTCAAAATACCAATGTTGGTTTTTGGTTTTTTTTAAGTATCCTTTGTTTTAAAATTCTCAAATCAGGACAAAATTCCAGAAGGGTAGCTTTGTTAACCCATTCCAGGAAAAAGCCACAATATTTGTTGTGCGTGGCACCAAAGACCAGGAAACCTTTATCGCAGTATTAACTGTTCATCGTGAGCCAAAGCCCATTTTGTCAGATGCATGAAGTGGTGGTCACCTAAATAGCAACTTCTGTGTACCTAAAATACGCCTACATGCACACCCTCCTCCACAACCAAACAGAAGAGGAAGAAAAGAAGAGGAAACTTTTTTTACAAGCTAGGCTGAAATCCAAGCAACAGTAGGAGAGGTGGCTCCATTTATGCTTGCCAGTCATTCAGAAAACTGACCACTGCTCCTGTGCCTTTAAGAAATCACACACAAAAAAGTGCAAAGGGTCTCATGGCTTATAAACATTTCCATAGGTTCTCTGCTGCAGAGGAAAGCACTGTTCAAAGGGAAAGGCTGTGGCTCAGTGGAAGAGCCTCTTGCTTTGTATGCAGAAGGTCCCAGGTTCAATCCTCAGCATCTCCAGTTGAAAGGACCAAGTAGGAGGTGAAAGATCTCAGCTAGAGACCTGGGAGAAACACTGCCAGACCAAGTAGACAATACTGACCTTGATGGTCTGATTCAGTGTAAGGCAGCTTCACGTATGCATATGTTCCACAAACCCGGTCAAAAACAGGTGACCTACATCTTTTTAATATGCCAAGCAGACATGAACACAAGAGCCAATGAAAGGGACACCTGACCCGCTCGGCAGGAATGTGGCAGGTTTCAGGTTGCCAGCTGGCCTCAAGAAAAATGCCCTGTCCACTTAGCAGAGGCTTCATGGGATGTTATTTACCTCCATGCCATGAAAAAAAACCCCTTCAGCTGCCCAATCCCACACATTAAGCCTCTATTAAAGGGAACCAGGCTTCTTTTCTCCAGGCAGACGGCACCCCTACCCACTCTCTGAGGGACAGGGGGAGGAAAGCACGGCTGTCCTTGTGAAACAGGTGCAATTGGGTACAGGTGGCAACTGAAGAAGTGCAAATTAAACTTTGTTAGTCTTAAAGATGCCACCGGAGTCAAACTTTGAACTTTCAAACCACATTTGAGTCCAGGAGCACCTTACCGACTCGGAATCGTTTGAACTTGTCGCAGGAGCGATGCTATTGACAGCAGGTTGGTCTGCAGCAAGGAGCAGCTATTAAGCTTAAGAAGACCATCACCACAAGTGTTGGAACCTTTTATCATATGTGGTGGCGGTGTCCAAAAATAAAAAAAAATTGGATATATATACAGAAAATAATACAAGAAATATGTAAAATAAAACTGGAACTAGTGCCAGAAATATTCTTGCTTAATATACTTCCAGAATGCATTAATTATAATGATAAATATGTAATACTAGAAATAAGGCCCGTTGTGGAAATAAATACAACGAGATCTAGAAAGAGGCTCTGGGAGAGTGCTCTGGCTTTGGGCAAACAGTGTCAGTCTGCTTTTAAAACATGAATCTGGGACCTGCACACCACCAGAATACAGCAGGTTCCATATGCAACTGACATTCCAACTGCCTTGCGGGGGGGGGGAGTTTGAGGTGTGGAATGGAGTGAAGTCCAATCAGCTTCCATATGCAAAAGACCAGGTTGTCGCAGCAGTTGTGGTGTGGGCGGGACCCGGGCTTTGCCTTCTGATTGGTGGCGATATATGCTGAGGAGCAGTGCCATCAGCCATACACTAAGGGAGTGCATTTTAGAATTAGAACCTTGGCACCCACTATTCAATTATATATAAGGACAGATTCTCACCAGCTCCAGCTCCCAAGAAGGCCAGATCACGTGTTGGACATGCAAAGCTGCCTTATACTGACTCAGAGCACTGGTCTAGCAAGATCAGTATTGCCCACTCAGATTGGCAGCACTTCTCCAGGGTCCCAGGCAAAGGTGAAGAGCATCACCAGCTGATTTCTGTCAAAGGCACAAGAGCAAGTCAGACAGATTGGGTAGGGGATCAGTTGGCAACCCTACCTGTCGTAATTAGAGCTGAGTCCAGGAGCACCTTCGAGACCAACAAGGTTTTCAGGGTATAAACGTTTGAGAGTCAAAGCTCCCTTCATCCACGTGACACCCCGAAACTCATGTTGGTCTCTAAGGTGCTGTTTCATTGCAGGTGGGTAGCCGTGTTGGCCTGAAGCAACAGAACAAAATCTGAGTCCACCGGCACCTTCAAGACCAACAAAAGTTTAATTCTGAGTTCTAAGCTTCTGTGTGCATGCACACTTCCTCACAAAGCTTATACCCAGAATTAAACTTTGCTGATCCTGAAGGTGCCACTGGACTCAGACTTTGTTCTATTTTACTGCAGACCAACACGGCAGCCGCCCTCTGGAGCCACCTACGCATCCTAACAACAATCCTTTTAAAAAAACCATCTTTATTGATCCGTTCCCTTCAGGAGCAAGAGGCTTCTGCCAGGAGTCGTGCCAAACTTTAAAAATGTAAGCACCCCCCCCCCCTTGCTTCTGTCTTAAGCTTTTAGCACCAGCTTGATCAGCAGATTTTTCCCCCCTCCTTTAAAATATTTATGCCCCTTGCCTTTCCCCATACACGGGGGGGGGGGGGCATTTGCAAGCCAGCTCCTTAATGATCACATCTGCAGGTGACTCACGCTGCATCTGCAGGCTGACACCAGGCTGCTCTGAAAGGCACTGGCGCAGCAAAAGGAGATTCCTGGTCAGTTGACAACCCTGCCATTGAATTATTGGCAATGGGGGGGATCCAGAGAAAGAGAGCAGGGGGGCTCAATGAGGTGGGGGGATATTTTTCCTTAAAGGGGGGGCTGGACAGAAAAGTTTTAAAGAGCCCCCCCCCCCAATTCTAAAAAATGGGGTTATGGAAAAGCGTTTATTAGCTAGCCTAAAGGAGAAAGGAATGGGGGGGGCTGTGTCTATTGGCTTTAAAAGGGCGTGGCTAAACTGTAGGTAAGATTCTACAGGGAAGCCCATTGGTGGACAGACTAGGGGGTCTTTTCCACATAAGGTGTGGGCGTGGCCAACCCTCCGGGGGCGTGTCTCAAGGGACTAATTAGCATATCACGCCGTAGCCCCGCCCCCTCCTCGTCAGGTCTTTCTCTCACCTGCGCACCACGACGGCCCCCAGCAGAAGCAGGAAGACGCCCCCCAAGAGTCGCCTCCGCCGGCGACCCCCGCAGCTCCACATGGCAGGGAACCCGTCCGGACGAGCCCCGGCTCCGTTACCAGGGACTCCGACTTCCACCACCATTGGCAGCTCCGTTACTAAGACGGACTCCTCCCATTGGAGGAGGGCGGACCCCCCGCTCGCACCCGATTGGTCGCTATGGTGGGATCAAAAGGAGGGGCGGGAGATTTGTGCTGCTTCGAGCGGATTGGGCAGCGGCGTGCCAAAGGGGGGCGGGTCCTTTTTTCTTGGTTGGGTGGCGGCCGGATCGATCATTTTTCTTGCTCTCGGCCTCGACTCTTTCTTTTCCTCGCAAACGTTTGGCCGGAGTTGCTTAGCACCGGCAACCGCAAAATTGCGGCGGCTGGGGAGGAGCGCTCTGCACATGCTCAAAGGCATGGCTGTATTATAATTAATTGATTACGATATTATTGCTAATTTCGTTTTTACTACCGAAAAGAATAAAATAAAGAAGAGGCCTGTAAGTCCGGTGGAGAAGCTGTAGTCCGTCTGTTGCAGCAAAACAATGAATTAGAGAGTTTTGTGGCGTATTTGAAAACTAGCAGGGATTTATGCCAGCATAACCTTTCTTGGACTACAGATCCCACTTGCTGAGATAACAGAACGTACCTTGTCGCTATGCAGTCATTTACATAGGGCTGGGTTGCCAGTTTCCAGGCGACAGATCTCAGTACCCTTGGAGGAAATGGCTCCTTTGGATGGTGGTCTCTGTGGCATTGTACCCTACAGAGGTCTTGCCCCTCCCAAACCTCTCCCTCCCCAGTCTCCGCCCCCCCAAATCTCCAAGTGTTTCCCAAACCTCAGTTGGCAACCCTAGCTATGATCAACAAACGGCGGGGACTGTACATGGTAAAATGTAATTATGTAAAATTCAAAAAGTATACTAAGAGCCCTGCTGGATCAGAGCAGCAGTCTATCTAGTCCAGTATCCTGTCTCACAAACTGGCCAACCAGTTTCTCTGGAGGGCCAACAACAGGGCATAGAGGCCGGGGCCTTTCCCTGATGCTGCCTCCTTGCACTATTAATTCAGAGGTTGACTGCCTCTGAACATGGAGGCTCCCTTAGTCACCATGGCTAATAGCTATTGATGGACCCATCCACCACGCACTAGGTACTGAACTGGGGTTTCAGATTTTGCTAAAACTGTTAAGAGAGGGGCTGGAGTTCTCCCAGAATTACCAATGATCCCTGGACTGCAGAGATCGGTCCCCTGGGAGAAAGATCGGTCCCCTGGGAGAAAGATGTTGACCATCTCGGATTTTTATGGAAATCAATTAGCACCAAATTTTATGTTAGATATATTGTTTTATTATGCTGTTGTTTGTACGTATTTTTAACTTTTGTAAGCCGCCCCGAGCTGAATACTGGATGGGGCGGGATATAAATCCCTAAATAAATAAATAAATAAATAAATTCGGAGGGTGGACTCCGTGGCCTTATGCCCTGCTGAGGTCTCTCCCCTCAGTAAACCCCACTTTCCCGAGGTTGCACCCCTAAATCTCCAGGAATGTCTCAAGCCAGAGCTGGCAGCCATACCATTAACACACTGAATGAGATATTGGGTTGCTAACCTCCAGGTCGTGCCTGGAGATCTCTTTGAATGACAACCGATCTGCATATGACAGGACCAGTTCCCCTGGAGAAAATGGCAGCTTTGGAAGGTGGACTCTAGGGCAGGGGTGGCCAGACTTGCTTAACGTAAGAGCCACCTAGAACAGTGATGGCGTACCTTTTAGAGACCAAGTGCCCAAACTGCAACCCAAAACCCACTTATTTATCGCAAAGTGCCAACACGGCAATTTAACCTGAATACTGAGGTTTTACTTTAGAAAAAACAACTCATACATTAACCAAAGGAAGGAAAGCCATCCCAAATGCTCTCATTTACTTAAAATTATTTGGCAGAGAATCCAATACTTTATTGATGGTCTGGGCCTGGCTGGGGCAATGGCACGCGTGCCCACAGAGAGGGCTCTGAGTGCCACCTCTGGCACCCGTGCCATAGGTTCACCGCCACTGACCTAGAATAAACGCCAGATGTTTGAGAGCCACAAGGCGTGAACAAATATTACCCACATTTTTACTGAAAAATATGCAGATTTGCTTGTCATTCACATTCAAGGAGACTGACGAAAATAAAAACAAAAGGGGTGAAAAACAGATGTCGATAATGATATTTATTTATTCAATGATATTTGTGGGGGGGGGGCTTTGAGAACACATTTAAAGTTAAAGTTGCTTTCTTTCTCTGCTCCCTCCCAGCTTAAGTTTACCCAGGGAGGGGACCACTGGCTGGGGAAGGGAAGACTGATCGGGAGGCACGCTGGGGAAGGGAAGACTACCGGGAGCCACACAATATGTGTGAAAGAGCAGCACATGGCTCCCAAGCCACAGTTTGGCTACCCCTGTTCTAGGGCAGAAGCCCCTCCCCTTCCACAAATCTCCAGGTATTTCCCAACCTGAAGCTTGCAACTCTAATGAGAGACACCCCCCCCCCAAGTCTTTGTTCAACTGGTGGGTGGAGGAAGCTTCCCTTGGAGATTTGGTTGCAGCATTGTAACTTTCAAGTCAGAATGTCCAGGAAGACTGAGAGGTTCTCCACCAATCCAGGGGTCATTTCCAGCAGGAGCGCACAGGAGCGGAGCTCCGGCAGTAAAGAGCCCACGGGGCGGGCACATATAACAAGCCCCACCCCCTGTTCCCAGCAGCCCTCAGTCAGAGCAAGAAGCAGCCAGGTAAGTTGCAGAGCTCTCCCCGGCCCCCCGGTCCAAAACAGTCCACTGGCACCTTTAAGGCCAAGGTTTATTCCGGTACAAGCTCTCTGCGAGGACAGATCTGCATGTTCCCCCCCCCCCAATAGCTAGCAATCCAGAACAGTCCAGTGGAGCCTGAGCAGTGGGTGTTGCCTTCTGACACACTTCCGGTAATGTCAGGGGGTGTGGCATATGCAAATGAGTTATGCTAATGAGTCATGCTAATGAGCTCCTGCACCTCTTTTTCTACAAAATGACCCCTGCCAATTGCTAACTAGCCCGTGAAGGCAGAGGCCTTTGTGAGCTACTGCTTGCTTTATCATATGCATTACTATTCTTACTCCTGCCGATGCTATCTCATGCTTCCTCCAAAGAAGTCAGGGCAGCCTGCATCATACCCTCCAATTCTGCACCTCTAGAAAGAGGGCAGTGTTTGCAATGCTGCAGTTCTCAAACCTAAAAGCACTCCCTGGACCCTTCAGGCCAACTTCCAGGAGATTGCTGGAGATCTCCTGGGATTACACTGATCTCCACACACCAGAGATCAGTTCCCCTGGAGAAAATGGCGGCTTCGGAGGGTGGACTCTATGGCGTTGTACCCTGCTGAGGTAACTCTCCTCCCCAAACTCCATCCTCCTCCACGAAGTGAATAAATGTTTGTACATTAAAGCATGGGCTGGATTCAAAGTCAGGGTATATTGGATGGGTAAGAGTGAAAAGTTTGTTGCCAGAACTGTCCTAAGGAACCACCCCCTAGAGAAGTGAGTCCTACCTTTCCTCCTTTTACACAGGTAGATTTAGGCTGGCATTCAGTCACCTTCTGCTGGTTGCAATTAATTTAGCAGCCAGTTTACTCTTCTCCAGAGTAAATTTGCCATTTCAAACTTCACCTCATATTAACCAGCGAGGTACGGTGGTTACATGTCAGACTAGGATCTGTCAGACCCAGGTTTGAATCCTCACCCTGACACGGAAATTCGCTGGGTCACTTTGGCTCAGTCACACACTCTCAGCCTAGCCTACCTCGCAGGGTTCTTGTGAGGACAAAATGGAGAGGAGAACAACATAAGCTGCTTTAGGGTCTCAGGGAGATAGGCGGCTAAAATGTGTGAAGGGTGTTATTGCATACTCCCGTGTGTGTTTACTCAGAAGTAAGCCTTACCAAGTTTAATGAGAGTTCCTCCTCAGAAAGTGTTCATGGGATAACAGCCCTTATAACGCTTTCCTCCCGTTGAGATGGGGGAATTCATCCCAGGGCAAATCCTGCGACTAAATAATCGTTTGGGAGCCTCATTTTCAACAAGTACACTTCAGGGCAAAGATTTATTTACAGTCACTATCAGTTTGTACTATCTGAGGTTAAATTCCAACTCTCCACCCTGAAAAAAACCCACAATTCACCATTAAGTGGTTAAGACGCTGAATTGCAGGCTGTGGAAGGTCGGTAGTTCAGCAGTTCGAGACCCGAGTGTGCCGCATGACAGAGTGAGCTCCCATCTCTAGTTCCAGCTCCTGCCAACCTAGCAGTTCGAAAGCAAGAAATTGCAAGTAGATAAATAGGTACCACTTCAGTGGGAAGGTAACAACGTTCCGTGCGCCTTGGTGTTTAGTCATGCCGGCCACATGACCACGGAAACGTCTTCGGACAGCGCTGGCTCTTCGGCTTTAAAACGGAGATGAGCACCGCAACCCTAGAGTCGGACTCGACTGGCTTTCGAGCAAGGGAAACCTTTACCTTTACCCTTACATAAGAAAAGCCCTGCTGGCTCAGACCAGTGGTCCATCTAGTCCAGCATCCTCTCACACAGTGGCCAACCAGTTCCTGTTAAGCACGGACAGGGGGTTACGTATGGTACGGTTCAATACATTAGCATTAGAAGCTCCATAGACACAAGGTATTGCAAACCCGGCTTTCGGATTGGTCCCTGTTGCGAGACAGACCAATCCAGGGGGACTCTGATTCTGGCGGGAACGAATCCCATTGGTCCCAAGCAGGCAAAGGTTATGTATTGAACGACACTTGTTTATTCTTACACGGTAATGCTACAAGTATGCCCGAGCTTCTGACAAGGCTTTATAGAATCCTGGTATTCTAAAGTGCACGTTCTGATTGGCTGCTTTGCACAGTGGGCCAATCAGAGCGTAGGAATGGTTCTGGAGGGAACAACACCCATTGGCTGAGGTTCCACCACTACCTTAAATGAATGTCGGCCCTGCCCCCCCCCCCCCCGAGCGACAACCCAATGCAACAGCTTAAAGGGCCTCTCCAGGCATTGAAGAACTACTGCAAAGTCGGGCGGAGTGAAATCACAAGCTAGGTTTATTGAGGAGCGCAATACAAATCACCTGGGGAGCTGGCAGACTCAAGCAAAGTAATAGCGTTCCCCTCACAGTAGAAAACACACTGCAATACACTCTGCTCAAGAAGGGGAAGTCAGGGGCCAAGGAAGGCAAAGCTGGCCATATCGACACAGGTGACCAGGTCCAGAGCTTCCAGGCACCAGTTATTCCAAAGGGGAGAGGGAAGGGGTGGAGAGACATGTTTTGTGGGTCCAGAACACAGCCAGGTGAAGGAGCTAGAACCAGGCACGGCAAAGGACCACACCACGGGCTATGTGGCAAGGTATGGCGTGAGCAGGCTTGAAGACAGGTGCTGGCCCAATTATAGCACAAGAGGCTTGATTCTTCCCGGGCTTGGAAAGAAGATAAGCAGGTTGGTCTGTCAGATGAGTTAATGGATGAGACTGGGGTTTGGGTGAGAGGGTGGAACTCTGCAAAACAGGACAGATTGCGACACCGTGATGGGCCAAAGCTCCTAGAGTTTTCAGACAGTACACCATTTGGACCTGGCTCTCCCAGATCTCTCAGATCCTAGCCCACCACTCTATCCGCTCGACCACACTTCCCTTTTGAGTCCTTGCTCTCTCAAATCAGGCCTTTGGGCAAACTGGTGACCGAAAGAGCAGGCACCTCTGTTGTGTGAACCCCCTGGCAGAGAAGGCACAGGGAATGGGCCTTTATCGGCAGCATTTAAAAACCCAAGGCTGGTACAGTTGGGAGGAGGCCCCTTTTGACCCATGAGGACACAACGGAAACCCAAACACATTTATTTATTAAAATGTACTTTATTCTTCAATAGAATGACTTGGAGATCTTTTCTGTGGCTGGCCTGGGCACAGAAGCCCTAGCGATGAATCCCGAAGGTGCGGCAGAACTGACTTGACGCTTCAGCCATGACTCTGCCCCTCGGCTGTGACCCTCGGGGATCTGGATCATGTTCAGCCCCAAACAAGTCCAGGCATTGTGCCCTCACAAGGGTCTTCTTGACACGTCCTTCCTCTCCTCAATCGGAGGAAACTCGAAGATGCGGCAGAACTGACTTGCTGCTTCAGCCATGTCTCTGCCCCTCAGCTCTGACCCTCAGGGATCTGGATCATGT
>NW_015170951.1:0-7969 GCF_001447785.1 Gekko japonicus
ATGCCATGATCTTAGTTTTTTTGATGTGTAAGCAGCCAGGCTTGCAAGCAGCTAAGACACTTATGTTAAGGCAGATGCAGGTGTTTAAATGTTGCCTCCAGAGTGGTCTTCGTGAGATGCATGTAGGAAGTCTCGATAAACCCTCACATCACAATACGATGGGAGACACACCAGCCTGCTGATTTCTGACTTTTGCGTGACAGATTAAATTTCACCCTGGATTTCACCGAGCAAAGACTACCGTTGCTTTTGTTTTCATTCCTTGATGTCACCAAGAAGATCCCCTCCTTTAATTTGAATTAGCTGTTGGGAGTCAAGACTATAGAACTTTTTTAGTGTATAGGATACCACTGGAAAAAAAACTAAGACCGATTTCACACAAGAGCTGCGCCGCGGTCGCGCCTCCCTTTGCCCCGCTTTTATGGGTCTTGTGTGAAATGGGTCTAAGAGAAGCTCCTTAAGTGAAGATTGTGTATGAAGAGAGGCAGGGAGAGAGAGTGCGTGAACTGTGGCAGGGGAGACAGAGAGGCTGACACTCAGAGGCCGTGTGTGTGTGTGTGTGCGCGCGCGCTCACAAATAAATAATCTTTGTCCCTGACCCAGACAGCCCAGGCGAGCCTGATCTCACCAGATCTCAGAAGCTAAGCAGGGTCGGCCCTGGTTGGTACTTGGAGGGGAGACCTCCGAGGAATGCCAGGGGAGTGACGCAGAGGCAGGCAGCAGCCAAACCCAGCTCTGGACGCCCCCCTCTTGCCTTGAGAGCCCCACGATGGGGTCGCCACACGTCAGCTGCGACTTGGCCCCACTTTCCTCCACCACCAACCCCCATATATGGCAGGCCTAGTATGACATGCCAGGACACAGGTTGTGCTCATTGGCAAGCAGGCTGGAGGCATCTCCCAACCCAGCCCAGTGTTGACTGGATCAGCTGGGTGGGTTAGGGAGGGGCCATCCATGTTGCTGAACACCAGCCACCCAGAGTGCAGAAGATCAAAACTCTGGCAGCCTGCAACCTGAGTAATAGTTACAACTGACACATAACAGTTAGCATGATAGGAGGAGGAGGAGGCGGAGGAGGAGGTTGGATTTATACCCCATGGCCCTTCACTACCCGAAGGAGTCTCAGAGTGGCTTACCACCTCCTTCCCCTTCCCCTCCTCACAACAGACACCCTGTGAGGAAGGTGGGGCTGGGAGAGCTCTTTTGAGAACTGCTTGCGAGAGAACAGTTCTGAGAGAACTTGTGACTGACCCAAGGTCACACCAGCAGCTGCATGTGGAGGAGTGGGGAATCAAACCTGGTTCTCCCAGATTAGAGTCTGCACTCCTCACCACTACACCAAACTGGCCCTCTACACCAAAATGGAGATCAGCCACTGATAAAGCCTCGCATCTTCGTTTGGGGTTTTGTGGGTACAAATGGTTTGAGAAATGCTTAAGTCTGCAAATGGTAGGCCTGCAGAACAGCTTTGCCTGGGGAAAGAAACAGGGGCCCGGTAAGTTGGTGACAGTTGCAGAGGCACATTGGCTCACCTGGCTTGCATGCTTCGTCCTTGTCATACAAGACATATCCCATAATACACGCACAACCTCTGCCTTCCCCAAAAAATCGATCATCACAAAGACACTACAAGCCTCCAGCACTCTTGCTTCCAAAGGAAATCGATCTTGTCAAGGCTTCCTAGACCATTTCACCACATGAGAAAGGATTTGCATGAACGAAGCTTTAGCTGAAGTTGTGCAACCCCATCGCTTTTGAACGCCTCCACGTCTCCTTCCTGGGCATCCTGTTCTCTGGGCTTTTGCCAGGAGACCATATTCAGGTTCTAAATTCTATTCCTCACGAAGGGGATTGAATGGGTGGCATTGCAAGTTCCTTCTACTGCTGGTGGAGAAAGTTTGCCGTCCAGCTGGTTCTGTGTCAGTGTGCAGTGCCAGGAGCAGAGACAGCCCTGAGGCTGGGACGGCTGGGTCAGAAGAAACTGCTCAGGGGTTTATTGTGAAGAAGTGAGGCTTCCCTTGGTGGTCCCCATATTCTTGCCCTGGCCAAGGTGGCCCACGCTGGCCTCGTCTCATCAGATCTCAGAAGCTAAGCAGGGTCATCACTAGTTAGTAGTTGGATGGGAGACCACCAAAAGAAGCCCGCGGCTGCTATACAGAGGCAGGCAATGACACACTTTGGCAGAATTTTGGATTAAGGGAGACTTGGCCATTTGTGTATAAGGTATATTGAATAGATGTAGCAAAAGCAGACTTCGGTTTCTTCTCATGAGGCACTGCAGTATGTCCAGTGCCAGCTTCCCAGCAGCAATGCAGTGCCTGACTAGGGACTCCGTGAGCTCTTTTACCTACAGGCGGTTCACATACCGTACCTTTAGCCAAAATGCACTCAGCCTCAAGGCTGAAGATCTAGAGATTTCTGTTTATAACTCTCCTGTTCTGGCCAGAGGCTTTGGCTAACTGACACCACCTGGAGGGGCAAAGTTTATGGTTTTATTGTGCCATCGAGGGGAACGGTCTGGCTACTGGTGCGCTCATGACCTTCCCACGAGGTATGTCTTTTATTATCTCGCAAAAGGGAATGAATATCGTCAGTGTTCCATTGCTCAGCACCACCTCCCAAATGCTCTGCTGGGGCCTTTGGCTGGTGATCAAGAGATCTCCTTAATTGTGTACACTGCCCTTTTGGTGAATGCTCTGAGATATATATTCTTTTAAGGTTCAGTAAAATAGATTGTAGCATGTAGTGCCTGCTTGTGTCTTCTGCACTTTGGAGCAGCTGGCACCTGAACCATGCTTTGGACCAGCACACAGAATGTGTCCCCTCGAAGGGGAGAGTCCTGTGAATGTGGGGGTGTATGATATGTGGTGGTCCAGACCTTGTTTTGGGGTTCAGAGCTTTCCAACTCACTCTCCTTAGTGTTTCTGAATGACTACACGAATAAGTACGAATAAGGAATGAATAAGGAAGTGTGAATAAGGAACCAACTTCAGTCTCCTTCCGTTGGTGGCCTATCACCATATCTAGTGGGGGTTTACTCCGTAGGTTGACGAGGCAAGGCGTAAAGAAAGTATTTTTGTCCGTCCCAAACCTACAACCAATCAATGTTTCTTGCCTTGGCAGTAAATATCCATCAGAAGAAGGAGGCAGTTTTTGCCAGTTCCAACCTTCCACTGCCAACCTCCAGCTCTCCCTCATGCTCATTGTGTGTGTGTGTGTGTGTGTGTGGTCCTTTACCCCCCCCCCCCAGCAGCATTTTGGGGAACAGTTCAGCTGGAAGTGGGGTGGTAAGTAAGTCTCATTCTACTGACAAAAATGCCTTCCATTCCATTACTGGAGACTCCCAAGACCCAAAGGGGACCTCTGGATTAGTAGCTGACTCACAGTTATGGTGCTGTTAATCATTTGTGTTGTTAAATATAGGAAAGGCCATCCTGGCTGGTTCTTTCTGATCCCACCTGGTAAAGAACACTGAAAAATCTGTGGGGAAAACGGCCGGCTTTCAATGGCTAGTAATACAAGTCTGGCTTTCCTTGAAGACCAAGTAGGTCATCCCATTATATTTACAGCAACCACTCTCTGGTCGTTAAGGTGTAATGCTGCATGCCTGGTTTGAATCCAAGCATAACATACAGCTATTCCTGGAGAGAGCAGACTTATTAAGAGTCAACACATGCCTTAGTAATATCCAGATTTAGATGCCTGAGCTGCAATATGCACGGGCCAGCCTTTGAAGAATGTCTGGAATGTCTTTCGTTTAGTTCAAAACGAAGCGACTGGAATCTCAACAAGGACCCACCATGATGCTGGTACAATGCCAGATAACCATTGCTATGCAGAGACGCTTTGCTACTCAGATGGTTCCGTTTGCAAGCTGTCTGCCAATTTTGATCAGCATCATTGAATGTTTGACAAACTGCATTTGAGCAGTTTGCATATGTTCTCGATTGTGCAAAAAAGCTGACTCTGCGTGCACATTGTCAGACTGCTCTGCCTTCTGTCCGTAACTGCCATCTCCTCCATGCCGCCATCTTCTATTGGCCACATTCATTAAGTATGTCAGACATTTAAGTTTCACAATAGGCCACCCTGCTATAATCCACCAGCAGAAGTACTTGGAGTAATCTGGCTGTTTCAGGTTCTGAGAGCAGAGCTGCCCCTACACATGACTGGATATTGTACACTTGTTGTGCAATAGCAGTCATTCCAAACTGGATTGGCTTGTGCACACAGGAAACTGCAGTTGGGAATGATTACTATAGCACAACAACAATACCCAGCTATGCGTGGATGCAACCCGGGAGTGTGTCTGTCCCCATCCCATGGCTTTTCTTCTCAAGCCGAAATAGTGAGAGTGGAAGGGGAGGGATCCAACTTAACATGCTACATCAGGGACCAGTGAATCTAAATGAACCTTTGACACATGAGTGCCCCAACAGGAAACCCCCCAAAAAGGGATCACGGTGTGTGAATGCAAAGTAAAAACTGACACCATGATGCAGGCGTCTAGATATGTGTAATGTATTCTGTGCTGCCTAGAATGCATTAAGATGGTTGTGAATCATCTCATAAGGAAGCAATGTTAAGCTTCATCTTGAACAGAGATTGAAGTTCAAGACTACTGCGTCCAATCAGGTTCAAATGTGTATAAGCGGGAAAGACTCTGATTGGTCCTTATTGTCTCAACCTGATAGGTTGTTTAACTGTATAGTAGGCATGGCTATATCAGCCAAGAATGTTTAAATACCGAGCAGCTGCAATGGGAAGCTGTTCGGGCTATCAGAGAAGTTGTACTGTGTCAGAGAAGTTGATCGTCGAGCTGAAATAAACCTGAGTTTTGCTGAATCACTCTCTGGCTATTTTGTTAAGCACGGACTTAACAAAATGCCATTAAACAATAACGATAGTCTTGAAATTAAATCTTGTATTGGTGCCTTTTTGCAATTATTCAAACGTGTATTCCAACAGTTTAGTACAATAAATCCTAATTGCAATCAAACCATAGTAAATACATAACAAAGGAGAAGCAGTCCAACATGGACAAGAGTTCCGTCCAATCCCACATGTCATGGGAACTGAAAATATCTTGAATCAATGAAGCCACAACGAAGCCACAATGATGAGTAACTGGCTGTACACTTGTTTCGTGCAATTTTTTCCTCCTGGTTGATAAAGCTTCCCAAAATGTTCTTCCTTATCAGTACATTCCAATAGAGAACCAATGCTCATTATTCAGTTCTTTCAGTCTAATAGCCAGTCACCTGTTAATCTTCCACTGTGCAAAAGCCTCTGAGCTTCCGCACCATTCTCAGACCATTGTTAAGTTTTCATGGCCAGTGTGTGATAGCAGGAAATGCAGAGCCCGTGAAACTGGGGGAACTTTGCTTAGTGGCATGGCAGGATACAGGCCACTATTTGGGCACGACTGCCTCAAGAGTTGCCCCAGGTCCTTTGCAGCATGTTAAAGGCTCCGAACAATTCCAAATGGGCTGAGCTGGCTTGGCCACCACCGTCCACCGCTGGCTGGTGCCCTTGGACCTGCTCCCACTAAATAAGAAGGCCCAGGGGGGCTCCCTTGGCCTAACTTCCTTGGCCATTTGCTTTGGCACAGCTCCAAAATCAAGCTGCATTCCAGAGCAGCTCAGCAGAAACAAACTGCATTAGGATTAGAACAAAGTTAGAGTCCAGTGCAGCCCCATAGCCCCATAGCCAGCACCATGGCAGGGTACTGTCAGTTAACACTGCCATGGTGCTGGAATGGGTGGAGGAGGAAACCACCTTACTCTGCCTGCTATGCACAGAGTTTCACTGTCTGGGCATTATCTGCTTTTTGACCTTGGGATGTTCCAGCTGCTGTCAGATGTCAGCTAGCTGCCATTTCTGTGTAGTCTACCCTTCCCTGTTCCCACTTGCTTGCAGCTCAGCAGCTTGCCGTAAACATGCCAGGGAGACCGTGGGAACTAGACGCCGTTATCAGTCTGGCCTTGTGAAGTAGGGAGGGCTTGGGGGGGTCCACATTTGGTGTGACTTTTTCTGCTCTCAGGAAACCCTGCGACTCTCCCGCTCATATATGTAATCTCCCACCGGGAGTCTTCCCGTGTGCGCGCTCGAAGTTCATTTGCTTAGCTAGTTGCCTTGCCCAGCTATATGTATTGGGATGTTCCCGCCTTCTAGTTATTCCTAACAATAATCCTGTGGACATGGTACCAGTCTTGTACACTAATAAAGCATAACACTTCTTAGGAAACGTGTGTGAAGAGTTATTTGCTGTGGAACCTGACACGGCTTTTGCTGGGAACCAACGGATTTTTCTTTTGGCCCGCTTTCTTTCCCCCCGCGCGCAAACTTTGCTTATTGGCTTCAGCTTGTAAGGGGGGGTGTTTGATCCCAGTATAATTCAGGGTGCCATACTGTTCCTGGGCATTCCTTTTTTAAAAATTAATTAATATTTTATTATTTTCCACGTAACATATTTGCAACAAAAATCTTATACATTTTGGAACACTATACATACTATTACATCTATCTTATGGCGACCCCCCCCACAGGTTTTTCAGTGCCAGAGATGTTCAGAGGTAGTTTGCCAAGGCCTGCCTCTGGACGCTGCTTACTTTTATTTAGTCCTTGGCATGGTTGCTGTAAATAGACCTTGCATTGCTCAGCTTGCTCCCCCGCTCCCTTGTGCATTCAAATAACTTCTACATTCTTGGTAAAACCTCATTTATTTTCTTCACTCAGTCTCTATCACTCTGTGGTCTTCCCGCACTCTGCATAAAAGCCTCCCTGTCTATACTAATCAGGAAATTAAGAGGAGGTTAAAGAAACCCTTCCCAGACACACGATAACTAAGAAAAGCTGGACTCCCCAGGATTTGCTTTCTACCCAGCATAGCTCTGGGTAAGAAGTCAGCAGAGAGCCTAGCAAACTAATTTGTAAGGATTCCTTAAGAAAATAATTGGCGTAGTTGTTATGGGGGCTACAGATCTCTGTTTTCTCAGTGGGGAAAGTCGTTGAATGGAGGAACAGGGCTAGGCTTGGAACTTCCTTACTGGGGTCTGGTAACAAGGGGACTTTAGCCAGCCGGACAATTCCCCATCCAGGTAAAATGGGGAATCTCCAGTGTGTTTTTTGGTGTCCGCTTCTTTCTGCCCCAAAGCATCTGCTCCTCAAACCTGCAAGCCAAGCCTAGCTCTCACACATCTCCAGAGGACCCCAGGATAGGGTTGCCAGGGCCTCCCTGGGCACCTGCAGGGGATGGTGGGGTACAGTTGCCAGATCCAGGCTGGGAAACTCCGGGAGATGTGGAGGCAGAGCCTGGGGAGGACAGGGGGGCCTCAGCGGGGCCCACAAGGCCCACAGAGAGTCCTCCACCCTCCACAGCATCCATCTTCTTCAGGGGGAACTCATCTCTGTAGTCTGGAGATGAACTGGAATCCCAGGAGTTCCCCAGGCCCCACCTCGAGGCTGGCATCCCCTCCCCACCCCATCCCAGGAGGGGTCTGCAGGAAGGACTTAAGTAGAAACAGCTACTCCATCATAAGAGGACCCTTAGCTTGGAGCAGGGGTGTCAAACATGCAGCCAGGGGGCTGGATCTGGCCCTCGGAGGGCTGTAATCCGGCCTGCAAGGCCCTGGTTATTTCCTGCTTCCTTTTCCTGTTCTGCTGCTGCTGCTGCTGCTACATCACAGCTTACTTTACCAGACTCTCTCAATCGCACAGGAGAGATAGATAGGCAAGCCTCTCCTGTGCGACTGAGAGTCTGGTAAAGCCCCGGCTGATGCTCCCCCCCCCCTCCTCCTCCCAGGGGGAGGGAAGGAACCAGCCAGAGCTTCCTTCCTGGCCAGGCTGCCTCAATCATATTCAGGAAACAAAAGGAAGCCTTCCTTTCCTTCCACTGGCTGAGGCTCCTTCCTGAACGCGGGCAGGGAGGGAGGGAACAAGGGTTGGGCCACCTCAATTGCACGGCAGG
>NW_015170951.1:7980-18827 GCF_001447785.1 Gekko japonicus
CCAGGCACTTTTAGGACCAACAAAGTTTTGTTCAAGGTATGAGCTTTTGTGTGCCTTGCTACAGTGTGTGTGTGTATTCTGTTGGGCAGCTTATGCTCTGTGTGTGTGTGTGTGTGTGTGTTTTGTTGGGCTCCTGATGCCAGGGCTCTCCTGGGTGCAACCGGGTTCCTTCCCCCTTTTCACTGTGTTCAGCCTTCATGATCCAGTCTTTCTCAGTAAGAAAGCAATGTGAAAGTTAATTGTGTTTGTCTGTGTCCTTTATGAAGTCTATATCTCCGCTACCTGGCATTACATTTTATGACAGACGTGGCCCGGCCCAACAAGGTCTCATTTATGTCAGATCTGGCCCTCATAACAAATGAGTTTGACACCCCTGGCTTTGAGCTCCCACCTTTCTGCGATTGGCTGTGTGGCAGCCATTTTGTGCTCGCTGCCTGTTATCAAAATCCCAAAGAGCCCACAGGCTCAGCAAAGTTGGGAACCTCTGAGGTAAAGGCTTTTAAAGGCAGTGAACAAATAATGAGATCTAGAAAAGAATAATTCTGGCCTAAGTGAGCCCTTGGGGACACTGGTTTCTCAAGCATGGGGATCCCGATTAAGGAAATAAAAAAGAGGCCAGCTGGATACGGAATAAATAGTGCCAGTGCGTCAAGGGACAGTGTTTAGCTCAGGCACAGCAGGATTTCATACAGTGGAAGGGCAAGCAAGTCCCTTGAGCCCAAGGAGACTTCCTTCAACTTTAGCAGCTCTTCCTCCAACGGGAAAGCCAATAAACTGGAGGCAGGCTCCTTGAAATACGCTACAGTAAGACTTTAAACGTTGCTTAGTCAAGTGGTAGGACATCCCGCAGTGAAATGACTGCGTGAATCAAGGGTGGTGGTGAGCAGTAGTCACAGTTTGATTTTCACAATTAAAACTTTTGACAGCTGATAGTCAGTTTGGTGTAGTGGTTAAGAGTGTGGACTCTAATCTGGGAGAACCGGGTTTGATTCCCCACCCCTCCACATGCAGCTGCTGGTATGACATTGGGTCAGTCACAAGTTCTCTCAGAGCAGTTCTCCAAAGAGCAGTTTCTGTCAAGAGTTCTCTCAGCCCCGCCTACCTCACAGGGTGTCTGTTGTGGGGAGGGGAAGGGAAAGGAGATTGTAAGCCACTTTGAGACGCCGAGTGAAGGGCGGGGTATATTACAATCAATAGACAATTAAAAGTGAATATCAAACAATAAACACAGTTAAAACAGTTAAAAGATAGGGAGCGGAGGGACTTCGGAGGGGTATAAATCCCAGAGAGCCCACCTTCCAAAGCAGCCATTTTCTCCAGGTGGACTGACCTCTGTCACCTGGAGATTGGTTGTAATCCCAGGAGATCTCCAGCCACCACCTGGGGGCTGGCAACTCCGGAGGGGGGAGCCTGCTGGAGATCTTGGGACTCACGTGGTCAAAAGCCACATGGGATGGGGGTTACACTGAGGAGGGGAATCAGAAGCAGAAAAGCCAGTGGGATACAACCTGACAGCTTTCAGCATTCTGGGGTGGACATAGCCACAATTTCCCAGCTTGCTCTGCTTGAGCACGCCCCAGGGCTTGTCAGCTATGCTGCCATGGGGGGTGGGGAGATTTGTTGCATTCTAATTGCCAGTGCATTCCTTCTGTGCTTCTTCGCTGCTGTAACGCTTATCTCTAAGTGCTGCAGGTGGTGATGTCGATGTCTGGGTTTCTCGGGGACCGAGGGAGAGAGTTTGGCTCCCAGTTTCAGCGCTAAATGGCCGGAGCTCTTTCTCCCATGTGCGGGAGGGTGGCTCATCGGCCAGGGCGGGGGGGGGGTGCATACAAATACCCTATATCCTATTATGCCCCATGGGCAGCCGTCATTCTTAACAGTGCCTATGTTAATGCATCTATAGCTCTTCAATAAAGTATTACCTTTCCTGATAAGCGTGTACTACGTTGTTGGCTGTGGGTTCTGACAGGGCTACTGTGGGCAAGTTATGCATCATTTAAAATAAACAACACTCAAAGTGCATGCACTGTTTTTGTGTCTACACAGTCAGCAGCATCAATCAGTCGGCGGCGTGCACCATGTTGGCATGTGCTCAGAACTTAATGGATTGGACCACAGATCCCAGGAGGCAATGCAAGCATGCACCAAGTGTTTCAGCCCAATACCCAAATGGGCACTCAATTATCATAAACACGCTTGCTGCTGGGAATCAGTCAAACAAAATGGGCAACGCTGAGATACTAAAAGAGATAGGGCACTCTGTGACATCCCCCCCCCACAGGATTGAGGCACCCAGGCAGAGTGAGAGTTAATAGTTATTTTTCTGTTGGGCAGGCAAGGAAGGAGGGCAGGGATAGGCAAACACAATGGAAAAGAACAATTTTGTGTGTGATTTAAAGTGATGATTAGGGGGGCTGGAATACCTTTCCTATATGGAAAGGTTGAAGTGTCTGGGACTCTTAAGTCCTGTACAAAGGTTTACTGCATATAGCCATTGGCCATCACAATATAAGGGTTGGCAACACAATATAAAATAGATAAATGAAGTAAAAGTATGTGGTCAAGTTACTCAATAATTAATGTATTCTAAAAGTACAGTCAATCCGTAGCCCTATCTCTAATTTTCCTTGCAGCATGGGCATATAGTGCCATTCTATAAGAAATGTTGGGATTGGTGTCCGAAAGTAAAAAAGTTACTATATCGGTATTTGATGTGGATTGTAGGGTTGTAATAACTGGGTTAAGGAATTTGATTCTAGGGCCAATATACAGAGGGCATTCTAAGATGCGGTGTGTTAGATCTTCCACTGAAGTCCCGCACAGACAGATACGTTGGTCGTACGGGGTTTTGAGATATCGCCCCTTTAGCCGCTCAGATGGCAGGGCCTGAAAGCGAAGAGCAGTAAAAGCCCTTCTTCTGCTGTAGATTGAAATAAGGGCCAGATAGGAGGCCCTGGAGTGGTCTGTTTTAAATGCCGGATACCGTGGAGCAAATTTCTGTTGACTGATTAGGGATTTGTCAATTAGAGTATCTTCGTTGTAAACACAATCCCGCAATTGTGAGTTGTTATCTGAGGGGAGTAGTAAATCGTCCGGGATTGTGTATTTAGCAATGGTATTGGATAGCGTGCTAAAATGGGCTGGGTCGATAGTCTGCAGAATATGGAAGCTAGCGTTGCTGAAGGAACTTGTGTCAGCTATAGCGGAGCTGCTGTTTCTTCCAGGATTTTAGAATTCTAATGTATGCAGGAGCCCTTATTGAGGGTAAGCCAAGCTCGGCTCGCATCAGGGCTGCTGGTGTCCCCTTTGGGAGCACCAGGATGCATCTCGTACAGTTGTTTTGGATTATTTCCAACCTGTTAAGAGCTCGATCTTGCCACCGCCAGACTTCAGCACCATAGAGCATTTGAGGACTTTTAAGTCTAGAAAAAAGACAGCTAAGGGGGACAGCCCTGACTTGAACAGCCCGGGCCAGCCCCATCTCATCAGATCTCAGAAGCTAAGCAGGACTGGCCCTGGCCAAAGAATACCAGGGTCACGACACATTGGCAGGCAGTGGCAAACCACCTCTGGATGTCTCTTGCCTTGAAAACCCCACCAGGGGTCTCCAGAAGTCGGCTGCGACTTGGCAACAACAACAAGAAGGTGGGGGAGACATGATAGAGATTTATGATTATGTATGGGGTGGAGAAAGTGAACAGAGGGAGCTTTTTCTTCCATTTCCCCAGTACTAGAACTTGCGGGCACCCAATGACATTGTTGGAATTCACAGCCAGTGGGGGCAGTGATGGCTGCAAGCACAGACCGCTTTCAAAGGGAGTAGGACACATTCATGGTAGAAAAAGGCCCACTGATTGTGGCTCCTGAAGGGAGCCTCCCCTAGACAGATGCCGCTAACCTCTGCATACTGGGAGAGGCAGCAGCTGTGAGAAGACCTTGTTGGGCCTCCAGGGCAACCTGTTTGTTGGCCCTCCAGGGCAACTGCGTAGCTGTTGTGTAAAACAAGGCGCTGGATGAGAGGGACCCATGGTCTGATCCAGCCGGCTCTGCTTAACTTCTTACAAACATTATGACTGGGCAAGGGTGCTTCCTCCTCTTAACTGGCACTCAGACTGTGATTCAGTCTGAATGTTCACGCATTCCGGGTAGCTGTGTTTGTAGCTGCAAAAGGAAACAGGAGGGGAGTGGTGCTCACACAGGCTGTCATGAGTCAGAGCTCATTTCATCGAATGTGTGAAGTGGACATCTGTTAGGCAGATGTGTTCACCCCCCCGACTTTCTGTTGTTTGCCTCTTTTAGTATAAACACACCTGCCTAATGGGTGAACACTTCCTACATCTGATGAAGTCCACTGGACTCCAGTTTGGTTTGCAGCTAAAATGCGGGGGACACCGGAAGAGAGGGGGCCCCCTTTCCCAAATGGTTTCCCCAAATTGGGGGGGGGGTTATCCCACCAAAGAGATGGTTTTCTCGTTTTGCATTGTCTCAGTCATCCCTAGGCCATGTCTCTGTACTGATTCCAGTGGCGCATGTGGATAGAGAGAAATAACCCAGAGAATGGGCTATGAAGGAATGGGACTTAAAGGAAGGGAGGAAGGAAAGAGGAGCGGGGGGGGGGACAGGTGCAAGGTGCAAGGTGCAGCAGCAAACGGTGACAAAGAGGCTAGAACAGGAGGGGGGGATTCTTTTGCAACTGCCCAAAGGAAGAAGGCCCACCTCTGCAGAGAAAGACCGTACCTAGTGAGGTGCAAATGTATCTGCCTGATGGATAACATGAGCACAGAGAGCTTGGAACGGGGGTTAGACAGATCCATGGTTGGAAGGTCCAGCAGTGGTCCTGAGCTGGATGGCCGAAGGTAGCCCGATCTCGTCAGATTCTCGGAAGCTACGTAGAGTCAGCCCTGGTTAGCAGTTGGATGAGAGGCCACTTAGGAATGCCCGTGCTGCCATGCAGAGGAAGGCAAGGCCAGACCACCTTAGCTAGTCCCTTGCCTTGAAAACCCTACAGGGTCACCATAAGTCGACTGTGACACGCAATGGATGCACATGCCACACATCCGATGAAGCGATCCCTGACTCACAAACGCTTCCTTCGGAACAAATTATCTCAGTCTCTGAAATCCCGCTAGACTCCCGTTTCATTTTGCTGCTGCAGACGCACACAGGCGCCCTTCTAGAACGCAAGCTTGCCGGCCCCGCCCTGGACAGCCCAGGCCAGCCCGGTCCCGTCAGGCCTCTGAAGCTACGCAGGGCCGGCCCTGGCAAGTGCTTGGAAGGGAGGCCTCCCAGGGATACCAGGGCCGGGACTCAGAGGCAGGCAATCGCAAGCCACCGCTCTGAAACGCCCAAGCCCCACTAGGGGTCACCAGAAGTCAACCACGACTTCCAGGCACACGCACGCACACACAAAATACACACAAAGAGGTCAGCAACTGAATTTTAAAAAACTGAATGTAAGCTTGGCAGCCCCTTTCTGCAACGTATCCTCAGGAAAGTTTGATGTCTTCCACCAGCCTAAGGAGCGTTCCTCTAACTTTCTCCAGCAGAAGTCGGTGGAAGGCTCCTTGGGGCGGGGACGTGTGTCTGTCTTTTAACCAATGCCTGCAACATCTGGAAGCAGGAATAACAGCCAGGACAACCATGGCAGGAAGAACTCGAAGGCTGAAGAGAGGACGCTGAAGCATCCGTCCAACAGCCGTGTGTGTGAGCATTGCATATCGCTAATTTGTCATAATTTTGATGGGGTTTTTTCCTTCTTCCATGAGAGTGATACATGGTGGAAAGAGAGTTCTAAAAAACACTTAAGTAAATGTGAATAAAAGGCACAGGAAACAGTAGAGGAGGCTGTGGCAGAGGAAATGCAGATGAAGCAGCTGCCCTGGGAGGAGAGGAGGCTCGCCTGGGCCGGGCCGGCCGTGGGGTCCTGCCCAGAAGGGAAGAATTGGGGGCGACGGGGTCTTGTGGAGCAGGGGGCACAAGGAGCCCTCAGCATTCCGCGTAGAGCCAGTGTGGGATGTCGTGGTCAAAAGCCGTGATCAAAAGTACCTGGGAGACCCAGGATCACATCCCCAATCGTGTGCCACGGAAGCCGGCGGGGTGACTTTGGGCCACTCACACCCTCTCAGCCTCACCTCCCTCCCTGACCTGGGCAGCCCAGGGCAGCCCGATGATCCCACCAGACCTCCGAAGCTAAGCAGGGTCGGCCCTGGCAAGTAATTGGAAGGACGACCTCCAAGGAACACCAGGAGCGTGACGCGGAGGCAGGCAATGGCCAAACCACCTCTGAACAGCCTCTGGCCTTAAAAACAAATCTAGCTCACCACCCAGTGGTGCATGATGCTAAAAGAGCTAGAACATCTGGCTGCCAGATGATCTTATGATCTCCTGGCTATTCTACACACGATGCCATGCAATAATTAATTTTAATTAACCTCACAGGGTTGTTGTGAGAAAAAGAAAAGAAAAGAGGAGAGTGATGTAAACTGCCTTAGGAGGGGTATAAATGAATAAAATAAAACAATTAAAGCTCGCTGGGATCCAGAGCAGGAAACTGGGACTGAAGTTCACCCGGCCTGTTCAGCTGAAGCCAAGTTTTAGACAGCCCAAGATGGCTCAAGAGATACATCCTCACCCTCTACTGTGGATGCCACCGGCCCCTCCTACCTCCTGACCCTTCCTTATTGCTACCATCAGTTTAAAGCGTGAGCCACCAGCTCTCCCACCCAGACATGACTGTCTCCATAAAAGCTTTTGCTGCCATTCCCTTTCACGGAGGTCCCCTTCACACCTCCTCTGGGACTGAACGCATAGCTGGTGACGACTGCCACAATGAAATGGAGTCACCATCGCCAGGAACTGGGCAGGAGAATCTGCAAGTCTTCATGAGCTTTTCTGTCTATGAGTAAAATTACCGTTTTGCAGGAGAATGTAGCCCATGCCCTAAGGCTTTTATGATTTCATATAAGAGCAGCTCCTGCTTATGTGAGTTGACTCATTATCTGGGGTACCACCTGCTAAGCAGGGGCAAAAACGTGTTTGTACCTACTGGTTGGCAGCAGGGCTACACAGACTGAAGGGGCTGCATAGGTAGCATGCCAACCTTTCAGAGGATGAGCAAAGCAAGCGCTTTGCTTGTACTCGCTGGCAGGTAAACAGAGATGTACAGACTCTGGGGGATACAGGCAAAAACCAAAGCCCCCCGGCCCAGTGGGCAGCTCACTGGCTTTGTAGACTGCAGGGGAATAGAGGCAGGAGGATAAGACCTGCCGCACGATACACCAGACAAGACATCAGTGATGCAAATGGATCAGATCTCTCTCTGTGAGACAACGGATTTATGATCTGAAATCTCTTTTGTCATCTTTGATTTTAACACTAAAGGTATACATGCCATTGTCTGATACAAATCTCCCTCTGGCTGCTGCTAATTCTGGCAGGAAAAGGGACACGAAATCAGCTATAGAGCTGGAAGGGACCTCTAGTCCAAACCCCCCCCCCCAATGCAGGAAATTCATAAATACCTCCCTTCCACACCCCCAATGACCCAAGTTCCATGCCCAGAAGATGACCAAAAAAAAAAACCCCTCCAGGATCCCTGACCAAACTGGCCTGAAGAATATTGCTTCCTGACCTCAAAGTGGCAATCGGCATTTCCCTGGTGTGTAAGAAAGAGCCATACATTTATGTTCACACATAAAGACAAGAAACCATCTACACCAATCTTTGATCACCCTAATTCAACTGAGCATGCTGTTTCCTGGTAGCCAGCAACAAATCTGGTGGGACTCCGATCCTTTCATTTTTTTTCTTACCTGGGAGGAGGGTTGACCTATTTGCTACAGATCTCAAATGTAATTAAAAATGCTCTGGGATTAGATGAACAATACATGGTTCATATCTAAACAGAACATTCCTCTATAGGGGATGCATTTTTCCTTGATGTGGACAGCAATATGGATGATAAGAAATCCCATTTGCCAGATTCTGAGTATGAGAGAGGCATATGTTTCCCCCCCCCCCGCCTGATCAAATAAATTAGAGAGAGAAGAAGAATAAGAGATTGGATTTATTCCCCTTGCGCTTCACTCGGAGTCTCAGAGCAGCTTACAAACTCCTTTCCCTTCCCTTCCCCACAACAGACACCCTGTCAGGTAGGCGAGGCTGAGAGAGCTCTGACAGAAACTGCTCTTTTTCAAGAACAGCTCTTATCAGAACTACGGCTTGCCCAAGGTCATCCAGACAGGTGCAAGTGGAGGAGGAGTGGGGAATCAAACCTGGTTCTCCCAGATTAGAGTCCGCGCACTTAACCACTACACCAAACTGGCCCTGATCAAACTATGCACACACAGTGCTGTATATATGGGGTGTCCTAATAGGAAAGCAACAATTATCCTGATATACTTGATGGAGAGTAGGGGGACATTTGCCTCCTGCCCTCCCCCCTCACCACTAAAGGCAGCCTGGGGTGTCCCAATGGAGGCTTCCTCTCCCCTCCCAGGCATGCCCCCCCTCGCTGGACTGGTTGCAACAATCTTAACTAAGTTACCTTCTGCTTATTCTATGGTGTGCCTGATTTTTATGTCTTTCCCAATTAAATGGGTTCCCCACCCCATTAAAGATACCCATTTTGCTCCTGAACTTTAGCCCGGCTAGTCACTGCATTAGCACCTTGGCCTGTCCTCCCTGGAAATGGTGACAGCAAAAACTCCCCCAGGTTAAATAGCAAAAAAAATTGCAGAGATTTCATGTCAAGGACTTGGCATATGCAATTTAAACTGAGGGTGAAATACTTAACCATCCTCATGCAACACGCACAAAAGCCCCCAATGCAAAAACAGGGTCAGCTTCGGATCTCTTAAAGTGCTCCACACAAAAGGCCCGTTGATCCAACCAGATCAGCCTCAGGGGCTGGACAAAGGCACATGCCCTTTCGAGCGCACTGCCTCCTACATACCAGGCGCCCAAATGACGGGAAAGCAGCAAACATTTGAACATATCAGCGGTGTACACATCAGACTACAGTACTGGAAGCAGGTTGAATTTGGTGTTGTTTTGTTTTAAACAAGAGCTCTGTGCTCTCCTTCCTTAGGCCAACAGCACCTGAAACCTCCACAAGCTACTCTCTGGCAAAGAGGACATTCTAGCAGGAGGCAGTGGTTGGGCTGCTCATAAACACCACAGTGTGGCAAAAGCATACTATTAGTTCCTCCCCAGCTCTTCCCTTCAAGGAGCACTGCTGGAGAGGCAGCCTGCCTGGATGCTGGCCCTTTTCCTGGAAGCCCTATGCCTTTCCCAGTGCTTTCCCAGAGGTATGTGAGGAGCATTCAGAGGGAAAGCCCCTGGCTGCATAGCCCATTTGACCCCTTGCCTGGAAATGCATCTCAAGCAATGGACACGTTGCCAGGGAAGAAGCCCCAGCCTTCCCCCAGGTCCCTCTACACAGTCGCGGCTGAACAGGTTCTCAACATAGGCTACCGGCATCCAGGAGAGACAACATTTCCCAGCCAGCCCACCCCAAGAACTGCAGCAAACCTTTCTCCAACTGCAGCCCACAATGGCAAAAGATGGAAATGTGGGAGGGGGGGGGGGAAGGAGGGAGAGAGAGAGAGAGAGAAAGAGAACAGCTTCCTTTTGTTTCACAACAGGACTTCCAGCCATTTTAGCTAACCGTGCTTGGGATTAGACCGGATCTGGTGACCGGAGGGCCATTCTGCCACAGTACCTCTCTTGGGAGAGTAAAAAAGAGCAAGAGTCCAGTAGCACCATAAAGACTAACAGAACTTGTGGCAGGGGAGGAGCTTTTGTGAGTCACAAAAGCTCATACTCTGCCACAAATCTTGAGTGAGTCACAAAAGCTCATACCCTGCCACAAATGTTAGTGAGTCACAAAAGCTCATACCCTGCCACAAATGTTGTTAGTGGGTCATGAGAGGCCCTCCCCTGCCACATATTTTGTTCGTCTTTAAGGTGCTCCTGGACTCCTGTCCTTCTCGGCCGCCCATCTTGACCTGTCTCTTGGGGGAGGGGAGAGAGAGTGCCCTGACTGGGTGAAGCCGGGATGTTCCACATAAACAAGAGGGATGGGAGAACACCCTCGTTGGTGTTTGAATTGCCTCCCGGGGAGAGGGTCTCCAGGTGGGTCAGGACAGCACAATCCAGCCCCACAACGGATTCAAGGTGAGATGCCCAAAGCAGCAGAGTGTTTGGAAAGCAGACGAAGGCTCTCCACTTCCCTCTCCAAAACACAGTGGGACGTCTGAGTCTGTCAGGCTAAACGGCACTGGTTCAGGAGCATTGGGGGGGGGGCAGACCCTTTCCACTGGGTTGCTTGAGAAGAGGTGAGCGAGGGTTTCCCCTTCCCCCCCCCACCTGTTCCTGGTGCCCTGGGGGTGACGTGGCCTCTCCCCTCCTCGGATCTGTTGCGTGTCAGTCGGGCAAGCACCTGCCTTTCCCCAAGGCCGAGGGCCAGCAGCCCTACCGAGCATCTCCCCTGGAAGGCAGAAGCTGGGGCGGGTGGCGCCAGGTCCGGCACTGCTGCGGCTGGAGGAAGGGCTTGGAAATCGCCAGGTGCGTCCAGATCTCGAGGCAGATCCAGCCCACATTTTCCCCTTGGACAGCAGCCCCCCCCCCGGTTCCACTTCGTCCCCCCCCCCCGTTGCCTGGGCTCCCGCAGCTCGCAAGGGTGCCTCCCAGCCACCAACGTCGTGGCCCAGTTCTCCCCAGAGCGATCCGGGGCTCCCCCGTCCCGATGGGGTGGCTCCTCCGAGGGCAGGGGTGGGGGGAAGCCCTCTGCACACCTCTCCGGAGACCTCTCGGCTCCTACCTTCCCGCCTGCCCCCTCTCGACCG
>NW_015170951.1:19659-27111 GCF_001447785.1 Gekko japonicus
AAGACACGGGGGGGGGCCCTGCGCGGACCACCACACACCCACCCTCTGGGCCAGCAAACGCCCCGCACGCCTGGAGACCCCCGCACCCCCACGCGACCTGCTCAGCCTGCAGTGGCCAGGATCCCGTCGCTAACTTTAAAAGACTCCGTGGGGGGCGACGGTTGGCATTCCAGCGTTGTCTATGTTGTTTTTACATTTTTGCTTGCGAAGACCGAAATATCGGGCAATTAATTTCTTTTTTAAAAGTAAGTGCCTGATTGGGGAGAGTCAATAGAGGTTTCTTGAGGCAACGGTCTCTTTGAATCCAAGTGGGTACCCCCCATTTAATCTGTAGCTACAAAATAAAACAGGAGTAAGAAAGACGACTCCCCCCTTGTTGGGATTCTTATTTAAAGTTTGTCAGCAGAGTATTAAAGAGACTGACTCCATGGTGTGTTTAAAAGAATATAATAGTTTACTATAACCTAGCATGGGGAAAAGGTACACAGGATATAAAATAATAAAGAGCTTACATGCCTACATCCTTACAGCTAGAAGGTAAAACTGGAAGAATGGCGTCTCCTTCTCTAGTCAGAACAAAGAAAACACAAAAACAGAAGAGAAGCCATAAAATGCTAATACTTGACACTTTGTTTCCAATCAGAGCAACAGACTAGCTCCGAAGTTCCCGGGCTTCCTATAATCTAAATAGATTGGTTACAAACAAACATATGACTTAATAAACATCATTAACCCAGTAAATACTGAAGTGTTTTAACTTGTAACACCCAACACCCCTTCACATAGGCTTTGGATTTTTTGCTCACTATAGGAGTTACTACAGCACATATCCCACCCGTACAGATGTTAATTAGTCCAGCTGTGTCTCTGTACTTTTCTAATGGGACCTACTTCTCATGTTTCATGCTGCACTTTCCCAGGTGAGGTTTTCTGTTAATCCGATTTTGCCTGTCAACAGTTGGGCGTGGTCCTCCCCAGCTCTGAATGCACTGATCACATTTTTTTTCATCGAATCTTGTTTCAACATCTTTGCTTGCAACATCTTCACCCTGTTGCTTTTCTATTGCATGCAGCCTTTAATATAAATTCATAGGATATATACCATTATTTGGCTGTACGGATGTACACTTCATGCATCTGATGAAGTTCGCTCTGACTGACACCTGGTGGTGGAGGAGAGTGCCCTCGGGCAACAGCTGACTTATGGTGACCTCCACGGGGGTTTCCAAGGCAAGAGGCTTTCAGAGGTTGCTTCCCATGGCCTGCCTCTGCCTAGCGACCCTGGACTCCCTTAGTGGTGTCAGGTCCCCACAGCAAACAACGTAGTACACACTTGCAAGAAGGTTTTACTTTATTGAAGCCATGAAGCACTTGAACAGGTCACTGTTCAGAATAACAATAGCTCAGAAAGCTGGACAGGTTAAAGTAAATTCATAATCACTACAGCCAATAAACATGGTTCCCGTGCGGCCAAAGGGTTTCTTGTGCGCTTAAACCTTGGGAAAGCAACGGTTACCTTATTATAAATAAGCCTACGATTCTCACAGTCTCTACTAATTAAAGTCAAAGCAAAACTCTCTTGCTCTTCCACCTGTGGCCTTGGCTAGATAACGTTATATCAAAGCATGGCTGGTGTATACTGAAAGGAATGCAGAGCTACTGGGGAGATGTACGCATGACAAGCTGAGCGCATCTACGGAGGGGGGGGGAATGCATAGAGGAACATATAGACAAGAATGAACTTTTTGGCAGCTTGCTGACAAGTGGTCTCCTATCCAAATACTCACCAGGGCCGAGCCTGCTTAGCTGCTGGAGATCTGAGGAGATCAGGCCTACCAGTTGCATTCTGAAATACCACTGGACTTCTGTGTTCTTTTGCCTCTTTAAAAATTTCTCCCTCCTTTCTTCTTCCAGCTTAATTAATTGTTTCCTGTTTCTCTGGTGGCTGGCTCCTTCACTCCCAGCATCAAACAATCAATTGTAAACTAGCAGCTTGTCAAAGGGTGGTTTAACTACTGTTTTACACTCTGTAGGCATACAAAGTCACTGTGTGGGTACTACTGAAAAATCTTACTTATTACTTACTACTTACTTGCTACTGAAGAATACTACTGAAGTATCTGAAGGAGTGTGCTTGCACACCTCGAATTAAACTTTGTTGGTCTTAAAGGTGCCACTGGAATCAAACTTTGTTCTAATTCTTGCTACTATTACAGATTTTTTAAAAGCTGCTGACAAAGTGAGAAATACTAATAGTGTGCATTATAGATTTCTTCTTGAGCTAATTGGACTTGGAAAAAGTTGTTGCTTAGTGTCTTCATTCATTTCCCTAGATCAGCTGGAACCAGCCCACAGCTCCCTCTGACATACAGCCCAGACACCGGCTATCTGAGGGGAGTGAAATCCCACCCTGAAGACCGGGGTTCCTGGGCCGTCCTCTTAATACGTTGCTCCGCAGGGCTATTGGTGCTCACATTTGTTTGCAGTTCCCCTTCAGTCAATGAGATCCCAAGATCTCAAGGCTTGACTAGCTTTTTAAAAGTACCAGCACCTTTTCTATTTAATTTTTATCATTATTTTTAACCACACGATTACAATCAGAAGCAATACAATTAAAGAAAATATTTGCATTGACTTTGGCTGGCTATAAGGTGAAAAGCAGTAGTTTGGTCCATCATTTCCCCAAAAGAAAGTAATTGATAATTAATGATTGATTAATTGATGCTCAAAGAGTATAGGATGTAATGAATTATGTAGGGGGGAAAGAAAAATCCACGGAGCTCTGAAACCTTGGCTGAAAAGGACTTCAGACTTGCTTATGGGGACAGATTTTTATGAGGAGTAAGCACTACATTGTAACATGTGGAACCACAAATGAATGTTGGAAAAGGATATTTCAAAAGTGCAAAAAGGTCATACTAAGTAATGGCAAAGCTCATTTTGGGACTCCAGGCTAGTGATATGTTACTTATTCTTTCTGTTTCTTGATTGAGCTTGGCATAGAAATGTCAGCGACTGTATCTCTTATGCTTTATGGCCTTTCGATTCCACTGTTTACCGGTTTCCCCCTCTCTGCCCGTGTGCATGTGTGCGTATCTGCCAACCGAGATCATAACTCATGCATCTAATGAAATGGGTTCTAGTCCATGAAAAGCTTATGCCACAATAAATCTCTTAGTCTTTAAGGTGTCACAAGACACCTTTATGGTTGTGCTAGACTTGCTAAACTAATTTAACACATGTAATGCGAGAGCATTCTTGTGATTGATCCCTAAAATGTCCTGGTAAATTTTAACTGGGTAACGTAATTTCATGCTGAAGTCCCCCTTAGAAGTTGTTTTGTTTGATAACAGAATAATAAAAAGGAGAGGATCAAGAACAAATGCTGAGGATGGAAGCCAGTCCTCCACACAATCTTGTCCTTGGCAAGACTTTTCCAAAACAAGGCCATCTCCAATGGGCCACAACAGCAGTACTCAAAACCACAGGGCTCCAACAGGTAGCTCACCAGCTGATGAAGGCCTAGGTCACAGAAAGATCTGCTCTAAGCATTTTTAAGGGGGTCTCCTGCCCCGTGATCTCCACTTCTCTTCCATAAATCTGTCTAACCCCCCTTTTTGGTGTAGTGGTTAAGTGCCCGGACTCTAATCTGGGAGAACCGGGTTCGATTCCCCACTCCTCCAGATGACCTTGGGCAAGTCTTAGCTCTGATCTGTTCTTGAAAAAGAGCAGTTTCTGTCAAGAGCTCTCTCAGCTCCACCTACCTCACAGGGTGTCCATTGTGGGGAGGGGAAGGAGTTTGTAAGCCACTCTGAGACTCCTTCAGGTAGTGAAGGGTGGGGGGTATGAATCCACTCTCCTCCTCCTCCTCCTCCTCCTCCTCCTCCTCCTTCTACACCAGGTAATGTAACACTGGGCTTGGGTCTTGACTCTTGGCCTTTGGCTTGCCAGGTACATTCCTGTGTGAGACTGGCGGGACCAGCACCAGCCTTGTAGTGCCTACCCTGTTGTGATTTTGACTAGGGGGCCTCTTGGGTTGTGGCTGAACTGTGTGTTGTTTCACTGTATTTTACTTGGTGGGTGTGGGATGGTATAGTGCAGCCCAATCTCGTCAGATCTTGGAAGCTAAGCAGGGTCAGTACTTGGATGGGAGACTGCCAAGGAAGACTTTACAGAGGAAGGCCATGGCCGAGCACCTCTGCTCAATCCCTGGCCTAGAAAACCCGATGTCCCTTCTGGGTGATGTCAGCATGCAGCGCACAGCATTGGGGCGGGGGAAATTTCCTCCCACCAGCCAGGTAGCCTCTGCAAAAGCAGGGGACCCCCTGCGCCCACCTGGGGAATGGTATCCCTAGTGGCAACCCCGGACTTCCGTGGTGGTCTCCCATCCAAGTACTGACCACGGCTGACCCTGCTGAGTTTCCAAGATCTGAGCTGTTCAGGTTGGGGCCTTGGAATACATGAGCCCCTGAGACTGCCTCACACGGAACCAGACCCCTGGAGCCTCATCAACGTCAGCATGGCCTGTGACCCAGGGCTCAGACCGACAGCAGCTCTCCTGGCCTTTCACACCACCGACTGCCCGAGTCCTTCCTTCCGACTGGAGGTGCTGCCGGGGGCTGAGCCTGGGACTTCCTGCAGGCCAAGCGGAGGCTCTGCCGCTGAGCCACAACAGCCCCTTCCCCAAACTGTAGCTGGATCGGACCAGTGCTGAGTACCCGTGAGCAGAGTGAATGCTCCTGAGTGAGGGGCGCTACCGGCTGGGCAGGCGCAAGGGCACTGAGGACCCTCCGTGAGGGAGTGGCCAGCATGTGATGATGAGCCCTGGGGCACACCTGCTCCCAGCAGGCCGGTCACTGGGCATGGGGGGCCTCCAGCGACCACTCTACACGGATGCAAAACTACTCTGCCAATGAGTCACCAAAGCCACTGAACAATACATCTGTCAGGGTACAAAATGGACATTGTAGACAAGCTACGTTTGAATGTGAACTCTCCACCCACCATCTGCAGTATTCATGGAATCCTAGAACCTCACAGAGCTGGAAGGCGTCATAGAGGGGCCACCTGGTCCCACCCCCCCTGCTGCTCAGTGCAGGATCAGCCTGGAGCCTCCCTGACCAGGGTTCATCCAGACGCTGCTGAAAGACTGCTGGGGAGGGGGAGCTCACCATCTCCACAGGCAGCCCATTCCACTGTGGCACAATTCTTACTGCAAAAAGGTTCTTCCTCATAGCCAGCCGGTACCTTCCTGCCCTTAAATAAACCCATGATTGTGATTCCTCTCCTCTGCTGCCAACAGGAACAGCTCCCTGCCCTCCTCTAAGCAATCGTGTCCCCACTCAGCCTCCTCCCCTCCAGGCTGAACATGCCCAAGAAGTCCCTCGGCCTTTCCTCACAGGGCTTCTCGGTCTCCAGGCCCCCGATCATCCTCCTCGCTCTCCTCTGCACCCACTCCATTCTGTGCGGCCTGACCAATGTGGTGTACAGCAAGACTATGACATCTTGTGATCTGGATGTTATACCTCTGTTGATACACCCCAAGACTGCATTACCCTTTTTTGTCACCACATCACACTGGCTGTTCATATTCCTTTCTAGCTAATCTATATCTAAATTCTCACTGCCCTTGTACCACTCACTTTCCCCAGGGTCTAGTTTTTAACTTTCAACATAGCGGTAGTTCAGCCATTTGATCCGGAAAATCTACAAGCACTAACATTTGATTTCCCGCTCCACCTTCAATGTCTTCTTTCCCTTCTCTCGTTTCTCCCATGCACCTCTACTCAGTTTTTACAGAGTCATTTTACTTGGCCTTGTCTAGATTCTATTATAATCTGTACTGAGAACATATCTACTGGCCACTGAGAGGCTGAGGTCTCTTTGCAGGCCCTACAGCATGCATTTCTATGGCAAGAGGTATCCGTGTTTAGGTAAGCACTGCTGAGTCAAAAGTGTGGAAATCCTGGATGGAGACCAGGCTACTTTTTGTGCCATTTAATTTCACCCAATTCACTGAATGGCCTGACCCGGAGACCCCAGGCTAGCCTGGTCTCATCATAGCTCAGAAGCTTAGCAGGGCTAGCCTTGGTCAGCATTTGGATGGGAGACCACCAAGGGGATACCAGGGTCACGACGCAGACGCAGGCCATGGGGCAAACCACCTCTGGATGTCTCTTTCCTTGAAAACCCCTTTGGGGGTCACCTCAAGTTGGCTGTGACTTGACATTAAAAAAAAAGAAAGAAATTCACCGAACACCATCAATGGAAGGTGTCCAAGTTTAGTACTTGAGTATTAATGCACCCATTCTCGTGGGTACAATTTAGTGGCAAGAAGATTTATTTATTTGACATCATCTATACCCCACTGTTCTCCCCAATGGGAACCCAAAGTGGATTCCAACATCATTCAGCCCTTCTCCATGTTATCCTCACAACAACTTTGCGAGGCAGGTTACACTGAGAGAGTGCGGCTGGCGTCAAGGTCACCCAGCAAGCTGGCATGGCGGAGTGGGGATTCGAACCCGGGTCTCCCAGATCCTAGTCTGCCCCTTGTCATGGCATGGCCTAGATACAGGTTATAATGCCTGGCCTGGGAAGCACAAATGTACTGACTCCAGATAGATCATTATGCAAGAACACCCTCCGCCAATTACCTTTGTCCTTGTTTATAACCCTACTTTTGTGCTTGTCTGAGAACAGGGCGGGGTGGGGGTGGGGGAGCACGGATAAGGAAGGAGGCTCCTATTTAGTAAGCACAACATAATTGATCTTAAAAGGGCATGCTGGCAGCAGAGCGTGTGCTCTCTCTTTAAATGGATTCCCAGCTCAATTAAATGTGGAAGACTCAGTGCAAGCAGCCTCAGACCCTTCTCAGAAACTGCTTTTGGTAACAGCAAAATATTAAGAACCAGAGAGAATCATAAGAACATAAGAAGAGCCCTGCTGGGTCAGGCCAGTGAGGGAATTCACTGCCACAGGAGGTGGTGGTGGTGGCTACAAGCATGGACGGCTTCAAGAGGGAATTAGATAAGCATCTGGAGCAGAGGTCCATCAGTGGCTATTAGCCACAAGGTCTAGATCGGAAGTCTCCGTCTGGGGCAAAGGATGCTCTGTATTCTTGGTGCTTGGGGGGGTCAACAGTGGGAGGGCTTCTAGTGTCCTGGCCCCACTGCTGGACCTCCTGAGGGCACCTGGTATTTTTATCCATCAGTGGCTATTAGCCACAAGGTCTAGATCGGAAGTCTCCGTCTGGGGCAAAGGATGCTCTGTATTCTTGGTGCTTGGGGGGGTCAACAGTGGGAGGGCTTCTAGTGTCCTGGCCCCACTGCTGGACCTCCTGAGGGCACCTGGTATTTTTGGCCACTGTGTGACAGAGTGTTGGACTGGATGGGCCATTGGCCTGAGCCAACAATGGCTTCTCTTATGTTCTTATGTCCATCCAGTCCAGCA
>NW_015170951.1:29792-57600 GCF_001447785.1 Gekko japonicus
CAGCCGCTTCACTCTTTCTGGGGTTACTTGTACTTGCCCTCTGCTCTTCCCCAGTAGCATATTGGACACCTTCCGACCTGAGGGGCTCATCTTCCGGCGTCATATCTTTTAGCCTTTTGATACTGTCCATGGGGTTTTCTTGGCAAACATACTGGAGTGGGTTGCCATTTCCTTCTCTAGGGGATCACGCTTGGTCTGAGTTCTCTGCTGTGGCCTGTCTGTCTTGGGTGGCCCTCCGCGGCATAGTCCACAGCCTCATCGAACCACGCAAGCCCCCAGACAAGGCAGTGATCCATGAGGGGGAGTGGTTAAGAGTAGCAGGCCTCTAATCTGGAGAACCGGGTCTGATTCCCCACTCCTTCGCATGAAGCCAGCTGGGTGAGCTTGGGCCAGTCACAGTTTTCTCAAAGCTCTCTCAGCTCCACCTACCTCACAGGGTATCTGTTGTGAAGAGAGGAAGCTGAGATTCCCTTCAGGTAGTGAAGGGTACGGTATTGAAACCAACTCCTTCTCCTCTCTATCTAATCCCCTTTTAAAGTTGTTTATGCCTGTGGAATTACTACATCATCTGGCAGTGAATTCTGCATTTTAGTCACTCGCTGTGTAAAGAAGTATCTCCTTTTGTCCGTTCCGAATCTATTGCTCCTCAGCTTCATTGGACGCCCTCAGGTTCTAGAATCACCTTTCACGTGCTCACAGTACCATCCTAAACAGAGTTACACCCTTCTAAGTCCATTAACCTAAATAGACTTAGAAAAGCGTAACTCTGTTTAGGGCGACCCCGTGGGCCAGCTGTGCAGCAGGTGGGAAACCAGCATCCCCTCCCCTCCAGGAAACCAGAAGTCCTACCAGCAAAGATCCTTTGTCAAGCTGGTTTGCAGAGACTGTGGCCCAGCTCAGTATGCTCCTATTGTTCATATCCGTGGAACAATCCAGAGCTTTTTGGCTGGGAGACAGAGGTGCCCAAGGGGCATGGAGGAGTGGAGAGAGGAATCTGCTGAATCATCAAGGACCCAGCCATCTGCCTGACTGACTGATGAAGAGAGCCGGGAAGCCAGGTTCCTGTGGTCTTTATTAAACTGACCTTCTGCCCCGTGAGGATTTCTTGGGCAGATCACTGACAATGTGCTCATCCTTCTAAATCCATTGAAGTCAACAAGCTTACAAGGGCAGCAACCAGGGCCTTTCCCCCTGGGGGAACACGCCAGAACAGAACAGAGTTCAGTATACAGACTGAAAACTTCATTTCCCTCTTGAGAGTTCTGGCACCTCTTTTTTTTTTTAAAGCCCTGGTGGCAAGTGTGGCTAGGATGGCATGGTTATGCTGTGATCCTATGCATGCTTGTGTGGGAGTAAGCTCCACGGAATGCAGTAGGAGAAAGCGATGGCGAACCTAAACAGCATGATAAAAAGTAGAGACATCACCCTGCCAACAGAAGTCCGTATGGTCAAAGCGATGGTATTCTCAGTTAGTCATGTATGGCTGTGAGAGTTGGACTATAAGGAAGGCCGAGCGCCGAAGAATAGATGCTTTTGAACTATGGTGCTGGAGGAGACTCTTGAGAGTCCCTTGGACTGCAAGAACAAATCAGTCAATCCTCAAAGAAATCAACCCTGACTGTTCCCTGGAAGGCCAGATACTAAAGCTGAAGCTCAAATACTTTGGCCACCCAATGAGAAGGGAGAACTCGCTGGAGAAGAAGACCCTGATGCTGGGAAAGATTGAAGGTCAAAGAAGATGGGGACGGCAAAGGATGAGATGGTTAGACAGTGTCATAGATGCAACGAACATGAAGTTGAGCAAACTCCAGAGGACGGCGGAAGACAGGAGGGCCTGGCTGGATCTGGTCCATGGGGTCGCAAAGAGTCGGACTCGACTGTGCGACTGAACAACAACAAAAAGCATGCCGAGAGGGCTCTTAGTGTTGTATTCATCCGGGGTGCAAACCAGTAGTGCTTTGGGGAGGGGAAACGTCGGTCCTTGACCACCCTGTGTCTCTTTTGCTTTCTGTTCCAGGGCTGTTCCTTTCCTGACTGACAGCTTTTTCAGGGCGCCTCGCTTCTGCAAGAAGCAGCTTCCCAATCTTCCTGCTTCGCACAAGCGTAAGAAATAGAAAAGATAGCCACCTGTGGCCCAGATGGATTGCAAACATCTCCGAATTAATTGCAGGGCGAGGGCAGGAGGAAGTGACTTGCTAGGATGCACAAAGCCTCGTGCGGATGGTGCCTCCAGAAAGAGTTGTCTTGGTTCTTCCTCCGAGACAACAGGAATCCTGCCCATCCTAGAGGCACTGCTTGTGGGAATGAGAAGGGATCCCGGTGATGAATCATCCTAGAGAGGGTATCTAATCTCCCGCTGTATGTTCTGCGCCACTGAACAAGGAACATGTGGCTTCATTAGCACAATAATTACACAGTTTATCATTAAAGAAAGCACTTTAGCGAAACGATTGGGATGATGGCTATGAAACAAAAACAGAGGTAGACATAACAGTGCTGCAGGTGGGAAGCTTGTGAGATGCATGCCAGCTGGCCAGGGGAAAAAATGCCCCATCCCTTTAAGAGAGGTTTAATGTATTGAAATGGGCAGCTTAGAGGTACGGAACCGCACCTGGTTTTGATCAAACTGATATTAAAGAGACAGCTAAAGGGACCAGTGAAACATCTAGCAAGCCCAGGTAGAGGAGCCCTGCTTGCCTGACCAGAGAGGACAGCCAAAGGAATGTGATGCACTTCCTTTTTTTGGTCAGTACTTGCGTGTGCGTGCGTGTGTGCTTGCATGCCTGGAAGCCATGGTCCCTTCTGGAGACCCCTCGTGGGGCTTCGATGTTTCAGAGAGGTGGCTTGACATGGCCTGCCTCCGTGTACCGGCCCTGGTGCTCCTTGGAGGTCTCCCTTTCAAGTCCTTAAAATCATAGAATCATAGAGTTGGGACCTCCAGGATCATCTAGCCCAACTCCCTGCACAATGTAGGGAATTTACAAATCCCCCCAACACCCCCCCCCCGTGGCCCCTGCTCCATGCCCAGAAGCTGGCAAAAAAACCCTCCAGGATCCCCGGCCAGACTGAGCTGGAGAAAAATTGCTGCCTGACCCCAAAGTGGCGATCAGCATTTCCCTGGGTGTTTAAGAACCAAGCCCTGAGGCCGCCCTCCCAGCCCTCCTCCTAACAATCTGCCTCCGTTCACAGACTCCGCCTTGCCAGGGCTGGCCCTGCTCAGCTTCTGAGATCCGAGGAGACGGGGCTGAGCTGGGCTCTCCAGGCCTGGGCCGAAGGTGATGCGCTTCTGCAGCTGAAATAACACGGATCTTGTAACACATCGTCTCACAACACGATGGGAGGCGCCATAGACTATTAGGAGGTTCCAAGTTGAGCGTCTTCCTCTTCTGGAGGCCGCTGCTTCCAAACGGGTGCTCCCGGCAGGCACCGAGGCACTGCGGGTGTTGTGAGAGCTTCAGGCGAGGATCTGGGAGATCCAGACAGGGATCCCTCCTCTGCGGTGGGCCAGTCGCTCTCTTTCTCAGCCTAACTACCTCGCAGGGTGGTTGTCTCGAGGGTAGACCGGAGGAGGGGGAGAATGATGCTGCGAGCCACTTTGGGTCCCCGTGGGGAGAAAAGTGGTCTATAAATGAATACAAATACCTCCTGGGCTCTGAAGAACCCCCTACTGTATTGAAGTGGAAGAAAACCAGGATTTCCTCTTTAGCTGAGGTGAAGATGCTTGGGGGGGGGGAGAAGAAGAAGAAGAGGAGGAGGAGGAGGAGGAGGAGGAGGAGGCTGGATTTATACCCCATGACCCTTCACTACCCAAAGGAGTCTCAAAGCATCTTGCAATCCCTTTCCCTTCCCCTCCCCACAACAGACACCCTGAGAGAGCTCTTTTGAGGACTGCTCTTGAGAGAACAGCTCCAAGAGAACTTGTGACTGACCCAAGGTCACACCAGCAGCTGCATGTGGAGGAGTGGGAAATCAAACCCGGTTCTCCCAGACTAGAGTCCGCGCTCCTAACCACGACACCAAACTAGATGCCAAGAAACACCTGTAGTCCACTCCTTTGCTCAGAGCCTTTAGAAGTTCTGTACTTCAGGGAAGTGAACAATATAATATTGTGTCAGAGGCAGCCCACCTACTAGGTGATTGCCTGGGGTTCCAGAGGGGGCGCCTGTGTGCTCTAGGGACACCAGAAGCAGCGTGTTGGTGGTGAGTGGCACTCCCATCCCCACAGTGCCGCTACCCAGGTGGCCTTGCTCCCCCCCCCCACCCCCATGCAGGAGGGAGGGAGGGAGGGAGGGAGGGAGGGAGGGAGGGCCGGTGGCTGCCAGCTCCACCGAGCGAGGTCTCTTGCTCCCTCCCACGGGCTTCATGGCAGGGACGTCGCCTGGCCCAGCTAGCAGGCTGGCTGGGAGGGGGCATGGCAGGCTAGGGGATGACCTAGGGGCCCAAAATAGGGATGCCAGCAGCCTCCAGGTGGGGCCTGGGGATCCCCTGGAATTACAGCTCATCTCCAGGCGGCAGAGATCAGTTTCCCCGGGGGGGGGGAAGGGCTGCTTTGGAGGGGGGACTCTACAGGCACTTTCACACACGCTATATAACACACTTTCAGTCCACTTTCAGTGGATTTTACTGTGTGAAACGGCAACATCCACTTGCCAATGATCGAAACGGCATGATGAAGCCTGTGTGGGAATGCCTGGTGGGGGAGCTCCCTGTCCTCCCCAGGCCTCACCCCCGAATCTCCAGGAGTGTCCCGAGTTCCCGGCCTCTGTCTGGCAGCCCCAGACCCCCACCCTCTAATTTGGGAACCCACCTTTATGACATGGTTGGTTGTATGCACCTATGGCCTCCGCCTGTCTCGAGGATTGCAGCCAAAAACATGGCTATCAGGTCAGTATAATACTTACAGCTCACCCAAATGAAACAACATTGCGCTAAAAACACAGTATACTCTAGAGAACAAAACAGGAATGACAAGACTGTAATGCAGTGAAACAGGACACTACATGCAACCAAGGCTCCCCCTCTAAAGCTGTGCGGAGTCTTAGTGGGCAAAACTCCTCCTTGGTGAGCTCCTGGCATGGAAGTGGTGAGCGAGCGATTTGGCTGCTGCATCAGTTGGTCTACTCTGGAGCCCCATCCCTTCCTGAGCTGAGACAGAAATGCGTGAGCCAGAGGCTAAAAAACTGTGAGCTAGCTCACACTGACTCAGCTTAGAAGGAACACTGCATACAACCAACCGTGTCATAAAGGCGGGTTCCCAAATTAGAGAATGCTGGAATGAACACAGCCTAATCTACAACGACCGCAAACTCCACAGGTGTAATGACAACCTCGTTCCCTTTATGAAATGCCACCCTGAACAATTCCAGAATGGGGGCCCAGATTGGCTTCACCAAGCAGGCGGTGCCACAGGCCATTTTATCCTATTTGTTCTATCAAGTTTATATAAAATTATATATTCCAGTATTGAAAGTCCTGAAAAGACCAGCAACTTGGAGTAAAAGAAGCACTAATAGACCAGGGATGCCAGAAGCCTCCAGGTGGGACCTGGGGATCCCCTGGAATTACAGCTCATCCCCAGACGACATAGATTGATTCCCTTGGAAAAAATGGATGTTTTGGAGGGTAGATCCCATGGCATTGCATCCCACTGGGATACAATGCAATTTCTATTCAACGAAATGGCTTAACAATGCAATTTCTATCCACTTGTCCTCCCCAGGCTCCATCTCCAAATCTCCAGGAGTCTCCCAACCTGGATCTGTCAAACCTACCCCCCCCCATCCAAGGCTCCCCCTCTAAGCTGTGGAGTCTCATGAGCAAAAATCCTACTTTGTGAGCTCCTGGCCTTAAAGTTGAGAGTGAGCGATTTGGCTGCTGCATAAATGAGTTTGCTCTGGAGCCGTCCTTCCTGAGCAAAGACAAAAATGTGTGAGCTGGAGGCTAAAAAACTGTGAGCTAGCTCACACGACTGTGCAACTGAACAACAACAAAAGCTCACACTGACTCAGTTTAGAGGGAACACTGCCCCCATCCCCTGCTGGTGGGCAGGAGGGACCTAGCCACCCACCATTGTTGCCAGATAATGCCCATTCCTTAGATGAAAGCAGTGGAGAAGCACTGGGCCTCTTCTATGGATATCGGGCAGAAATTACAAAGTGTTTCCGAAAGATGCATCAGATTAATTTCTACCTGGACCCATCCCACAAACCTCATGCTAATCTGAAAGAAAAAGGGGGAAAGTTGACTGCTTAGCATGATAGGTGGGAGGATGTGCTGATTGCTCACAGGATGCAGAAGATAAATTCGTGATCTTTTGCAGTTGGATTGTCAGATTAGGAGCTGGGAGGCCCGGGTTCGAATGCCCACAGGGCCATTTAAGTTCTCCTGGGGACATTTGGCCGGCCACTCTCTTTCAGCTTAACCAGCCTCCCAAGGGTGGCTGTTGCTGTGAGAATAAAATGGGGGAGGGGGAGAATGATGTTACAAGCCCCCCTGGGTCTCCATTGGGAAGGCATAAATACATTTTTGGAACATGGGCAAGTCTGTCCGTGGCTTCAGTCTTGTCGGAAAGCAGAAGTTGTTTCAGTCCTGGAATAACTAACATGAATGGGGGCCATACAAACAAAACAACAAGAATCCAAATTTGAAATTCTTTTTTGCTCACGTCTTATCGATAGAGTTGGTACTCCGTCAGAAGCAGGTTTGGCTTATCATCATGCTGGATTCTCTATCCAAAGTGGGGAAAGTGTATTCCTTTCTCAAATATTACACTCCTGCCAGAAATGGAGCTGAAACAAATTTGCCTATAGGAAAAAAAAATTCCCCGTGCAGTTCTCATCAGTGCGTTTGGTGGGCAGATATTCCTCAGAGGTCCTCTGGCTGTATGAAAGTTTCTGAAACATCCTTTGAATATTTCATATTCTGTATCAATATTTGACACCTAACTAGTTGTACTCAGACATTGGTAGGTGTGTCTTATGTTCTCCTCAGTGGCATTTTTTGCAGTCGATATTTTCAGCGTATCTGGTATGCAGTAACACTTAGCAATCGAGAGCAGCTATAAAACATAGCCCAACTCTGAATTCTGATGCCAGAGTGTCATTGCAAAATGCAAACTGTTGTGTACTAACTAAGACCAAGCTGAGTTAGTGTGAGCTAGCTCACAGTTTTTAGCCTCCAGCTCACACATTTTTGCCTTAGCTCAGGAAGGATGGCACCAGAGCAAACTAATTTATGCAGCAGCTAAGTCACCTGCTCACAACTTTAATGGAACTAAGGCAAAGCTTCCTGACTGGTAAAAGGAGCTATTGGTCTGACCCTTTCTTGTTCAGATATAAGTAATAAATTTATCTATCAGCAATAGAAGAGAAGGGATCAGATTTATACCCCGCCCTTCAGTACCCGAAGGAGTCTCAGAGCGGTTTACATTCTCCTTTCCTTTCCCCTCCCCACAGCTGAGAGAGCTCTCTCAAGAACTGCCCTTGAGAGAACAGCTCTGAGAGAACTTGTGACTGACCCAAGGTCACACCAGCAGCTGCAGGTGGAGGAGGAGAAGAGATTGGATTTACACCCCACCCTTCACTCCCCGAAGGAGTCTCAGAGTGGCCTGTAATCTCCTTTCTCTTCCCCTCCCCACGACAGACACCCTGTGAGGTAGGAGGGACTTAGTGAGCTCTTTCGAGGACTGCCCTTGAGAGAACAGCTCTGAGAGAACTTGTGACTGACCCAAGGTCACACCAGCAGCTGCACGAGGAGGAGAGGGGAATCAAACCCAGTTCTCCGTGCTCCTCACCACTACACCAAACTGCCAGTGTGGAGCAGTGGGCAGAGCGTCAGCCTAGAATTTGGTTTGAATCTCTACTCTGTTCTAAAAGCTTGCTGGGTGACCTTGGGTCAGCTACTTTGGTTCAGCCTAACCCACCTCACAGGGCTGTTGTGAGGATGGATGGAGGAAGAGAGAATGATGCATGCAATTTTGCGGCCCCGTTGGGGAGAAAAGTGGGGGATAAGTATCTCACTTAAATGCCAGACTCTTCCAAACCAGTCTCCTTTTATCAAGATTATCCACTGATGCTAGACCTGTGCCAACATAATTCCTTGCTGCAATAATTACAGAACTGACCAAATTACTGGCTGCAGTCACACACCAAACAATCCACTTTCAATCCACTTTCAGTGCACTTCCCAACTGGGTTTTACTTGTGTGAACTGGCAAAATCCAGTGGGAAAGCAGATTCAAAGTGGATTATTTAGTTTGTGTGACGGCATTGCACCCCCCTTTTTAGTTCCTATGGACACATTCCCTGATGAAGTAAACCGCTGGTGAAAAATCAAAAGCACATCGTACCCTATTTTTATACCCTTATTGCAAGATTTTTTTGACAAATTTACACCTCCCCCACATTACCTTCAACACACTTTAGACAAAGAATAAACTCCCTTTGTGAAATTTTTGGAATGTATATAATCCACAGGATAGAATTAAGGGGGGAGGAAGGTAATGGGATTAGTCTAATTTAAAAGACTAGGGGTGTGGGATACTTCAGCTTAGAATTTGCACGTTTCTCTGCTTGCACAGATGTACATAGATATCGGCTTGACTGCTTGTTGATTGTATGCTGATAAAAAAGTATCATACAAAAAAGAGAGGTCACTTATCTAAGGGGGAAAATGAACCTTTCCCCTGGTTGCTTTCTTAATCTAACACAGTTCTCTGGTGGATTTTAGTATGCTTTTTAGCATACACAGATTTTAGAACAAGTCATCATTTTTTAGTAGGGTTAGGGTTCCGCTGGTACTCTAGAATTCTGGATTGAAAAGTAGTCAGAGTTTACAAAAGTTTGAATATGTCTGCCAGCAAAGACTTGGAGAGTCACTTCAATTCTGGCCAGTCCTGGCTCTGTCTTCCTATCCTGGCTCTGTAATCTCCCCAGCTGTGGGACTGGGCCCTCCCAGTAGTGTTTCTATGTGGCACCTGACTGGAAATCAGCTTAAGAAAGGGACTTTGAAAAGAGAAGGGACAGGTGTCCCTGAGGTGACCTAGCTGCCCGTTGAAGTACAAGGCTCCGGCTGCCTGCACAATGGTTTGCAGAGAAACAACGGCAGATCTTGGGAAGGTAAGGATAGCTGTCAGAATTTCTTTTGACAAAGAGAGATGCAACGATATTACTAAGATATCTAAATACTGTTTGGTCATAACGGGCTAATGTCCACAGAGGAACAATTCCCACAACTACTTTTCGGACTTATTTTCAGTCCTTAGTGGGTTTCTATCTCAAGGCGGAATGGGAAGGTGGATAAAGCACGAGTAAAGCACTTTGCCAAGAGACCAGGTCCCAGTTAGCTATGCCACCATTTTGAATGTGCACACACAGGGCCAAATTAGACAAGAAGAGAAGATGAGTAGCTTTTTATACCCCACTTTTCTCTACCCTAAAGAGTCTCAAAGCGGCTTACAATCACATTCTTTCCCTCTCCCCACAACAGGCGCCTGGTGAGGTAGGTGGGGCTGAGAGGGTTCTGAGAGAGCTGTGGCTTACCCTAAGGTCACCCAGCAGGCTGCATGTGGAGGAGGACGAGTGGGGGAATCAAACCCGGTTCTCCAAATTAGAGTCTGCTGCTCTTAACCACCACACCATCTGACTCCCGGACAAGCCACTGGAGATCCATATGCTTACTCTGTTGGGGAACAAACAATTCCAGGATGAGTATATGAATGAGTGAGAGATGATGAACAGCAAGGGCAAACAGATATCACTCTGTCTCTTGCGTGGTCTTGATCCAGTCCCTTCCCTAATATCTATACATACAAGCACACTGTTACTATTTATAGAAATTTACAGAAACAAGAGAGATCCAAGCCCAGCTCTTCTGTGTCTCATCTAATAGTGCCCTTAGCACTTGAAAACATTCAACGTGGGCTGAAGACAAAAGTCACCAGCTAGCAAAAATAAACTCCCCAAAGTATGACTACAGCTTCTCTGAGGCCACTGAGTTGCACTCCTTAATCAACTGGAGGAAGGCGTTGATTGCTCAGAAAAAAGGCCCTTGGCGATGAGCTGTTAATTAGTGCGCATTGGCAGGGTGAGTCTCGCCCACCCACAATGTGACACTGGAGCATCCCAGCCCATTGACAAACTCTGACTACCGCTCAGACAGATGAGAGGAAGACTTCAAAAAAGGCCTGCTAATTAAGACAAGAGATGCAGACCGGGAAACGGAATGGCCAAGTGCAAAACACTCTTCTAGCTTCAGGTTTGTTTGCTTTTTTTGTGGGTTTTTTTTGTAGTGCTCTATATCAGTGCAAGGCAAGAGGCAATTTTAATTAACATGCAAATCAGTAACGATGACCTGAAGCCAGGACATGAGTACAGAAGAGCAGCACACATGAGAAGGAGAGCAATCGTGCCTACCAGGGGACATCCCTGCATATCCCATCAAAATACAGACCTGATGAGAAGATTATGGCTGCTGTTCGCTTTAGGGTGCTTTTTAGCATACACAGTAATTAAGCACTCTCTCTCTCTGCCCCCCCCCCTTTACGTAAGGAGCTGCCTTATCAGGGCTGTAGTCAGAGTGGGGCCGGTGGGGCAACTGCCCTCCACAGAATATTGATTTGGCCCCATCTATGTGGCTAAAAGAACAGACTGCTTTATCTGATTCATTTCAAGAGCGAGAGAGCTTCTCGGTAGAATAAGACCATTTCTATTCTACAAAGAAATCAAAGAACTTTCAGACACTGAAAGCTAGGGCCCTCGTCTCCTTGGGTTCCCAGTAAGGTAAGTAGACTTCTACAAGGAGAACCGCATAAATACAAAGGGTATTAAAGGGGGGATGATATATAATTATTATTTTAAAAGCAATTATCAAGCCAGAATGCCAGCAGGGGGTTGGGGGCTATCCAGTGTTTTGCATGGAGTGTCACATGTATGACTATCTGCCCATGTCAGGTAGCCCTGTCATGGTGTTGGAATGTGAGGGGGGATTTTATCTCCCTCCTGTTCTCAGCGCTTCTCTGCCTAGCGCTCCCGCTATCTGCACATTGGCCTTGAAGATGCTTTGCTGTAATTCCCCAGGCCTGGGAACTGTAACTGCTTTGGGCGCAAAATTGCTTGCTTGCTGGCAGGGCCCACGCACGCGAGAAAACTTCATTGGCTTCGCAGGTGGGGGAGGCTGCATAGCATCAACCCAAAAGACCCGCCTGCACACCATCAAACTCGATAACGCTACTATGGTGGGTAAGACGATGCTGGCCTCACCTAAGCAGAAGGCACCCCCCTCAAAGAAAGAAGGGGTGAGAGACTTATGTATGAAACAAGGTCTGTGCCTGAAGTGTGGATTACTGGGCCACTTTGCGGCCACATGTCAGGTGGGGGACCTCAACCACCCAGTGAAGAAACTATCAGAGAAGTGGAGGTCTGACACGCCTGTGAAGAAACCTTCCATGAAGCCGAAGGGCCGCAAAGCTCTGCAAGCTAGCATCCCTTTATCATCACGGTGGCTGCCCGTTTTCCAATGGTGCTGGGGAGCCCATGGTTACACACCCATGACCCGTACATACTTTGGTACGAGGGGCTGGTGAATTTTATCTCTCCGAAATGTTCCTCGCATGTCTGGGACGACTCTTGGGGGGGAAGACCCCCTAATGAACCCCTCCGAGCCTGTTTGGCTGCTGAGTAGCTGAAGGCCATTCCGGTGGAATACTGGGATCTATCACGGGCCTTTGAAGAAGAGGAGGCTGATGAGTTACCCCCTCATAGACATTCTGACTGTGCCATTGAACTGCTCCCCGATGCCAAATGACCCAAAGGGAAATTGTATGCCATGAGCCCGATGGAGAAAGTGGAATTGCGCAAATTCATCAATAAGAATTTGGCGCGCGGTTTTATCCAACCTGCTTCCTCCCCCTTTGCAGTCCCTGTCTTGTTCCGGGAAAAAAAAGATGGGGGTTTGCGGTTGTGCATGGATTACCGAGGGCTGAATGCAGTTTCAACTACAAATGCATACCCCCTCCGGCTTATGAAAGATCTTTTGGCCGAGGTGGTCAAAGGGAAAATCTTCTCAAAACTTGACTTACGCATAAAAGCCGGAGATGAATAAAAGACTGCTTTCAATACCCCTCTGGGGCAGTTTGAGTACCGGGTTATGCCCTTCAGCCTCCAGGGGGCACCCGGGGTGTTCAATGAAGTCTTACACAAGCACTTATTCAAGGGGGTGATAGTTTACCTTGATGATATCTTGATTTATTCCCTTGATAAGCCCGCTCATGTGAAGCTAGTGCGGGAGGTCCTCCAAAAGTTGCACAAGCACAAACTGTTTGCAAAACTCTCTAAGTGTGACTTCCACAGATCTGAAATTGACTTCCTGGGTTACCACAATTCGCACAAGGGGCTAGAAATTGATCTGGCCATAGTGCGCAACGTGGTGGGGTGGGAGGCACCAAAAACCAGAAGGCAATTACAAGCATTCCTAGATTTTGCCAATTTTTACCGGTCCTTTCACCCCAACATTGCCCAGCTGAGTTTACCGCTTACGGATTTGCTGAGGACTAAGGGGAAGGGGCCCGAGAGCACTCGGCCCAGAGCACAGCTTGTGTGGACAAATGACTGCCAGGAGGCGTTTGAGTGCCTAAAAGTTCTGTTTACTTCTGAACCAGTGTTAGCCCACCCAAACGAACTTAAAAAGTTTATTGTGCAAGTTGATGCTTCTGACTTTGCGATGGGGAGGCAATCCTTCAGGAGGGGGAGGAGGGGAAACTCTATCCCTTGGCGTATGTTTCCTGGAAGTTCAGTGACACTGAGCGTTTGGCCAGTTTGGGATAAGGAAGTGGGGGCCATCAAGCTGGTGCTTTCTACGTGGCGCCACTGGTTGGAAGGGGCGCGGGTCCCGTTTGAGGTGTGGACTGATCACAAGAACTTGGAAGTTATGTGCACTCCGCGAAATCTGAATGCCAAACAGCTTCGCTGGGCTGACTTCTTTTCCAAGTTCAATTTCATGTTACATCATTTCCCCGGGGAAGCAAACTCTCTGGATGGTGCTTTGTCCCGCCTCCCGCAACATGACAGCAAGCAGGAGGGGGTACTTGACTCCATGTTCATGCCTACTCAGTTGGGAGGGGTTGTGGTGACACGCAGTTGAGACGTGGCCCCACCTGAATCTTCCTCGGCATCTGGATGGGAGGGGAAATTTACGTCCGCCTTCTCTGAGGCAGACCGTCTAGAATTGAGCAAGGAGGGGGAGGCGGTGGAGTGCCCAAACGGATGTTGGTACAAGGGTTCCAAAGTATTCGTTCCCCTGATGCTGCGGGGGGGAATTATGGCCGGGCAGAAATTATGGCCGGCCATTTGTGGTTTGTGAAATCCCTTCATCTCCTCCAAAGACAATTTTGGTGGCCTGGAATGAGAAAAGACTTATAGCTATTTGTTCAATCATGCCAAACCTGCATTATGTGCAAAGCTCGGCCAGGTAAACCTCCCGGGTTGTTACAACCTCTGCCTATGCCTGGACGGCCCTGGGAGGTCATTTCTATGGATTTTATTACTGACTTGCCGCCCAGAAAGGGAAAAACTGTCATTTGGGTGTTTGTAGATTTGTTTTCCAAACAAGCGCATTTTGTGCCATTTAAAGCCCTTCCTACGACCCGCATCTTGGCCAAGGCGTTTATTCAGCATGTCCTCCGCCTGCATACACTACCCCGGAAGATAATCTCAGACCGGGGGTCCCAATTTGTCTCTACATTTTGGGGGGAGCTCATGTCCCTCACGGGAGTCGAAAGAGGCCTCAGCAGCGCCTATCACCCCGAGACTGACGGCCAGATGGAAAGGGTTAATCAAACCTTGGAAAATTCCCTTTTGAAGCCGTCCATGCTTGTAGCCGCCACCACTTCCTGTGGCAGTGAATTCCAAGTGTTAATCACTCTTTGGGTGAAGAAGTACTTCCTTTTATCCGTTCTAACCCGACCGCTCAGCAATTTCATGGAGTGCCCACGAGTTCTTGTATTGTGAGAAAGGGAGAAAAGTACCTCTTTCTCTACCTGCTCTTTCCCATGCATAATCTTATAAACCTCAATCATGTCACCCCTCAGTCATCGTTTCTCCAAGCTAAAGAGCCCTAAGCGCCTTAACCGTTCCTCATAGGGAAAGTGTTCCAACCCTTTTATCATTCGAGTTGCCCTTTTCTGCACTTTTTCCAAAGCTATAATATCCTTTTTAAGGTGTGGTGACCAGAATTGCACACAGTATTCCAGATGAGGTCGCACCATTGATTTATATAGCGGCATTATGATATTGGCTGATCTGTTTACAATACCCTTCCTAATAATCCCCAGCATAGCATTGGCCTTCTTTATTGCAGTCACACACTGTCTCGACATTTTCAGTGAGTTATCCACTACAACTCCAAGATCTCTCTCTTGATCAGTCTCTGCCAGTTCAGACCCCATCAACGTGTATTTATAGTTAGGATTTTTGGCTCCAATGTGCATCACCTTGCACTTGGCCACATTGAACCCCATTTGCCATGTTGACGCCCACTCGCCCATCTTTGACAGATCCCTTTGGAGTGCCTCCACCAAAAACATCAGGAACCTACGTCCCAGCCGTAAATTGGGGTGGAAGTTTATTGGAACTTTTAAGGTCCTCCGCAAGATGAATGACGTTTCTGTGGAGGTGGACTTCCCTAAGAATTTAAGGCACTTACATGCTGTTTTCCATTTCAGCCTTCTTTGTCGTGATCCTGGGACAAATGCTTGGCGACCACAAACTGCACGCCCACCACCCATTATCGTTGGAGGTGAAAAACATCATGAAGTTGCTGAGATTTTGGACTCTAAGCTTAGGCACAATAAGCTGTACTATTTGATTGAATGGGTGGATTTCGGTCCACAACACAGGGAGTGGGTGTCAGCGGATCATGTTTCCGCTTCTTGCCTTCTCGAGTGTTTCCATCGCTGCTTTCCAGAGAAGTGGGGGGGGGCGGGTCTTTGGAGGGGCAGGATGTTAGGTAGCCCTGTCATGGTGTTGGAATGTGAGGGGGGATTTTATCTCCCGTTCTCAGCGCCTCTCTGCCTAACGCTCCCGCTATCTGCACATTGGCCTTGAAGATGCTTTGCTGTAATTCCCCAGGCCTGGGAACTGTAACTGCTTTGGGCGCAAAAATGCTTGCTTGCTGGCAGGGCCCAAAGCGTGCGCAAGAAAACTTCATTGGCTTTGCAGGTGGGGGGGGGTAGTTTGAATATGCTGTAAGTTAGTTGCTATCTTATTATAGGGCATTCTTAACACAGGCTGTTTACATGTACTTTATGTTACCGTAATAAACACTTATCTTCTGAAGAAGCCTGTGTGTGTGGACTACCTGTGTAAAGTTCCTGACAGCCCACTGGACAGAAGTCTTGGGGGTGTGCTCAGTGCAAAGAGCTACTGGTTCTCAGGGAATGAGTTTGCACCCTGGAGGCCAAGGTGGTGAACCTGGAGAACCAGAGACAGTCAGTTAGGTGCATGGAGAAGACTCTTGGGGACTTGTTAGATATGTCCCACTCTGAATATGGCAGCCCCGCCGCTGTCAGGAAACATGAGGGTCTAGGGGAAACAGGAAATGTACCCTCAAAAGGGACCTCTTCACCTGGTGAACAGGTATCCTTTTGCACCAGGAACCATCCCTTGGCAGGGAGGGAAGGGGGCTCTTGGTAGGTGGTGATTGGTAGGTAGGTGGTAGGCCTGACTATTGATCATGTATTTGTAACTGTAGTTCCGGGGTTAGATCATTGGGGGGTGGCATGTCAGGATTGGACCTTAGTCTGACTATTGATCATGTATTTGTAATTGTAGTTCCCTGATGTACATAGTTTTGCACTGTTCTTGTTTACCCCGCTTGAGCTCTCTTTATGCTTCTGATTCCCAAGCTTCATCTCCGCATCTGCAGGTGCTGTCTATGCGGTCCTCCCCTGACATTCCTGAAGGGGGGGCGGGATCAAGACATGTCTGTGTGAACTGCAGATTAGCTGCGCTGGCACCACTGGGAGAGGAAGCCTCCTCCACAGAGGCCAGGGGGAACTTCGCCATTTCTAATTCTCATGGCCTTGGGGGGAAGACATGAAATGATAACATTCACACCCTCCTGGTTGTACTGTATTAACCTGTCTATGCACTATGTAATCCTGACGTATGAATGAGGGTTGGACCAAAGGTCCTGTAATTCCCAACTTATGATAGGAAAGGGTGTGGTGGGGGGGGGGGGGGGGGGGGGGGGGGGGTAAGGTCCCAGGCACGTTGCAGCCTCTGGAGACACCCAAACACCCCTGGTCTATAATTTCTATGGATTTTATAACTGATTTAATGCCTAATCAAGGGGAAACAGTTGTATGGGTTGTAGTAGACACCTTTTCCAAGCAAGCACGTTTTGTTCCATGTAAAACCATTCCCACAACTAGCCACTCTATTCCTGCAACACGTGATAAGGTTACAAGATGAATGCCAGGAGTTGTAAGAATATTCAGCGAAAGGCAACAATTGAACCCAATTATCCTGTTGGTAATTTACATAGCATCTCAATACCTGTTCCAAAATCTGATTAGTATGCTCTGTTTGACCATCAGTCTCTGGATGGTAACTGCTACTCACTCCCCTTTCCACCCCCAAGAGAGTCATTACTTTTTTCCAGAACCTGGCAACAAATTGGACTCCTCTGTCACTAATTACCTTCTTCGGAATCCCATGTAACCTTAGGTCCACAGGTAAGATGGTGGGCCCCTTCCCCTAGTGGACTTATCAGAACCTTTGGTGAATGATGCTCATATCTGGTGGTCCAGTGTCACTCAAAACTGGGATATGTTGCATAAGACTCTGGAAAAAGCAAAACAGGATTATAAAAAATACGCTGACGGGAAGCGTAGTCCTGAATGGGGACTCCAACCTGGTGAGTCTGTGTATGTATCCACCAAGCACCTCAAGGGATTGCAACTGCGCCGAAAATTAAGGTGGAAGTATGTGGGTCTGTTTAAAGTGGTGCGAGTAATCAATAAGGTGGTTGTAGAGCTAGATTTACCTAAATCTCTACGTTCTCTACATCCTGTATTCCACTTTAGATTATTAAAGAAAGACCCAGGAGCGTCTCCTTGGAAGAACAAGCCACCTGCTCCTCCACCGATTCAGAGAGATGGGGAACTCCACCATGTGGTTAAAGCCATCCTGGACTCTCGTGTACGTCATGGCCGGTTACAGTATTTGGTCCAATGGAAGGATTTTGGGCCCAAAGAAAATGAATGGGTTGTTTCACATCATGTAAATGCCCCTAATTCGGTCCACAAATTTAATCATTTATACCCCGATAAACCTGGAGGGGTTAGATCGTTGGGGGGGGGGCGGCATGTCAGGATCATGTATTTGGTATTGTGGTTCCCTGATGTACATAGCTTCGCACTGTTATTGTTTACCCCGCTTGAGCTCTCTTTATGCTTCTGATTCCCAAGCATCATCTCTACACCTGCTGGTGCTGTCTATGCAGCCCATCCACCACCACCAGGTCCAAGAGGCCATTAAAGTCTTTGAACTGCACCCGGAACTTGCCCCAGCCCAGTACCGCCATGGGGTTCTTATTAAAGTCCCACAAAGTGAAACCCTGTGGCTTTTGTAGTGGGGGTCACCCCTGGGGACACAGCTTGTGGAGCGTATCCCCGGAGATAATGGTAAAAGACGACCCCGTGTTTATTTCCATGCTGCAGGGGGACCCCGTATAAGAATAGTCATGTGCACTTTGCTGGGGCTATCGGGGGGGCAAGTTACATACCAGGTGTTGCTGGTAGTGGGCTGAGAGGGTGTGGAGGTTGGTGTGCAGGTCCGATGTGCTCTGGTGGGCCGACGTCTTCTGGTGCTGACCCTTGGAGCGGCAGACCTGGGATTTGTTGCATGTCCAGCAGACAGCATTCTGGAAACGGCACAACCGGCGTTTGTGTTCTTCCCCGCAGCTGGCACAAGCAGAAGACGAAGCTGAGGACAACTTGCCCGGGTTGGATCCTGATGACTGATGGGGGCACTGAGATGACTGATGGTGGACCTGTAGAACCTCTTCCTCATCCAAGGCATCGGAACCTACAGTCGCTCGTGTGTGGCGGACCGCCTTGGGGCGGCGGTCTTGGTGGGCTTTCTCATAAGTGGTGGCCTCCCGGATCGCCTTGTCGAGATCCAGGTCGTCCTGGCTAACCAGCTTCCTCTGGAGCTTGGGCTCCCATAGGCCCAAGAGGAACTGATTAAGGAGCGCGTCAGCCAGATCTGGGAATGAACACCTAGTAGTGGCCTGTTGCAGAGCCATGAGAAAATCGGAGGTGGCCTCATCGGGGCCCTGGACCTTCGCAAAAAAGTCCATCTGCTCCACAAACTTTGTTGGTTTGGGAGCCAGGTGGTCCAAAAGCGCCTTGACCAAAGTGGTGTAGGACTCATCTTTGGTCAGCCGGGGCGCTATCAGGTCCTTAAGTAGAAGATGGGCCTCCATACTGCAGTGCCGGAGGAGATACGCCTTCTTACCCAGATCGGTGACATCGTGGATGGTGAAGTGGTTCTCGAGGGTCTCCAGCCAGGTTTCCCATTGCGATGGTTGGGAAATGTCAAAAGCAGGGAGGCTCTTGGATGCGGCAGCCATATTACGGTTCCACGTGGAGGAGATGCTCGGGAATGGTGGTAGCGATCGGTGTTTAGGAGCGGTGTGGTGCTGCTCTCGAGGTCAGTGGTGCAATGCTTGGAGCTGGGAGCGGTGCGGTGAGTGGCAACCGGAGATGTGGCATGAGGCGAAGCGGTGTGCGGTGATCTTGGTGCGGAGACTCGATGTGATGCTCAATTCGTGGTCTCTGTTCAGGGGGAGATGTATCCCCCCCTTCGTCGCCAGTGAAAAGTACACAGATAGACGAGTGATTTCAGCTTACGTACTTTTATTTGTGTGGAATCAGACAACTTTAGCCGGCTCCCAAGCTGGCTTATATCCCTCATGAAACCACCACCCAAAACACCCCCTCACACTCCGTAATAGGCTATTTACAGTAACCGAGAGTTCCACAGGCTCTTGGCTGGGAGCCTAGCCCTCTGGTTGGTGCGGGCTAGGATCCGCGCAGCCCATTGTTCTCCTGATCGAAGCTCGGAGGTTTCGCCTGACCGTGTGGAGCCCTAGTCTGCCATGTGGTCGGGACTGGATACATTACAACTCCCATTGATTGTCCTTTTAGGGTACCCTCCAGACTGCATGCCGCTTTGGCTTTCTGTGACCACCGGGTTTCATGGTACCTTCTGCATAGATTTATGGTCATTTTATGGCCCTTCAGGGGTGACTTTGCAGTCAGTAGGGCACTGCCCTGAGGTGTCTGGAGGTGGTTTTGAGCTGCACTTTCCCCTCCCAGTTGAGAATACGTGGAGTGAATGCCAGGTGCCAGAATCGCCCTCAGTCCAGACGCTACACTCCTTTCTGCCCTACAAAGCTGTCCTTTTCTCCAGCCGAATAATTCTGGGGGAACTCCCGGCCCCACTCGGAGGGTGGCGACCCAGGCACTGGTTCCCTCTCCCGTTCACCGGCCCAGGCGAGTGCCGCTCTCACTTCCTAACAAACCGACGGCCCTGCAAATCCCTTCTCTGAGTGGAGTTGTCCGCGTCACGCCGAGTGTGGCAGCGGGGCGACCCGGCTCCTTCGGCCCCTCGTGAGTCACCAGAGCAGGGCGAGGCACCCCCTTCCTTTCCGCTCCCCTCCTCCTTTGGCCTTGACGTTTCGGAGGATTCTGGTAAGCGCCTGGCTGCGGCCCTTCAGCTACGGCCAGCTGGGATTGTCCAGCCTTTCCTCTGAGCTCCGGCAGACTCGGCATCCCCGGGGTTGAGAGACTGGCGGAGGCCGGAGCGAGCGGGAATCTCCCCCCTCCGCCCCCCCGTCCGCCTCTCTGCAGCTTCTGGCGGCGTCTGGCCGTTTCTCCCCTGCTACTCCCACCCCACGCAAGAAGACGTGCAGAGGAAGCTCCCCTGCGGCACCCAGCCTCCAGCCTCGGAGGGGCTTGCAAGGAAGGGATTCCTGTTCTTTCTGATGCCGGCGCCCCCGCGCTTGTGGAACAGGGGCTGATTCTGCATTGGCTTTTCCTGCCCTTGTTTTACGAAGCCCACCTTGGAACAGAAATTCTCCTCTGCATTGCCTGCTGCGTTCACTTCCGTTGGCCATCGGGTTTTATGGTATGTTCTGGAACAGCTGTTTTATGGCTGTTCAGAGGTGACTTTGGGCGATTCCGCACCTGGCATTCGCTCCACACTTTCTCAACTGGGAGGAAAAAGTGCAGCCCCAAACCACATCCAGATATCTCGGAGCAATGCCCGGTACTGACTGCAAAGTCACCCCTGAAGGGCCATAAAATGGCCATAAATCTATGCAGTAGGTACCATAAAACCCGATGATCAAAGGAAGCCAAAGAAGCTACCATAAAACCTGATGATCAGAGGAAATGAAAGCAGCAGGCAGTGCAGAGAGGAATTTCTGTTCCAACCTGGGTTTCGTAAAACAACGGAGGGAAAAGCCAATGCAGAATCAGCCTTTGCAGCCAGTACTGCGTTGCCCAGGAGGTATCTGGATGTGGTCTTGAGCTGCACTTTCCCCTCCCAGTTGAGAAAATGTGGAGCGAAGGCTAGATGCAGAATTGGCCAGAGATTCCTTGATGCATTTCCCCGTGCGGGAGAAGCACAGAGGAAGGACCCGGGGACTGCAAAGCCAAAGGAATGGAGGAAGGGCTTTCCCCTCCACTGTGATTTCCCATCGGTCATCCAGTTGTTAATAAGGGAAGGGGCCGTGGCTCAGTAGTAGAGAATCAGCTGTGCACACAGAGGGTCCCAGGTTCAATCCCCTGCTGCTCCGGTTACAAGGATCAGGTCCTCAGGGATGTGAGGGACCTCCACCGGACACCTTGGAGAGCTTCTCAGAGTAGACGATGCTGACCTTGGTAGACCGAGGTTCTGACTTAGTATGGCAACTTCGTGTGTTCATAATAACAACAATAATGCAAATATTTCTATACTTTTCCTGATATACTCAAAGTGCCTGTTTAGTCCTGTTCTGAACTTTGCTCTATTCATAGGCCATGGCAGTCTCAATAGCCAGGACTGGCCTGATCTCCTCAGAGCTGGGGAAGCAAAGCAGGGTTGGCAAGAGATGAACAGGGGTGGTTTGCCATGGCCTTCCTCGGTCCTCTCCACCAAGGAAGACCAGGACTGCTATGCACAGGAAGGCCATGGCAAACCACCCCCACCCCTCTCTTGCCTTGAATCGGTTGCAACTTGACGGTGTGCTTTACCTTCTATTAGTGGCAGTTAGTTCCAAATGTCAAGTTCTGATTTTTGTGAGATGTGGGTGGATGGATGGATAGACAGACAGACATAATCTCATTGGTCTACTGCATTTGCTGTGTAGGTATTATCTTGAATACCTTCTAGGGACATAGAAATTCCTCCTTTTGGTATCACCGTGTATTTCCTTTCTCATGGACCTGCCCAACTTGTGACCTACCTAGCAGAACACAGCCCACCCTCTCTGTAGCCCACCCAATACTGAATACTCCTCTTTGCCGAGCCCAGCAAGCGAAGAGGTTTCTCAAGTCCCCCTCTGATGTGATGCCACTAATAATACCTGGTGACCCATGTTTACTTTGTTGGGTCACAACCTGCACCAGCATTTCCTTCCTTAATATTGCCCATGCAGATCTTTTCAGATGTGGTGGTTGTTTTTTAAATCTTCTTATCCTTACCGCAGATGGATTTACCATGTTTGCACTGCTAGGGTGTGTGTGTGTGTGTGTGTGTGTGTGTGTGTGTGTGTGTGTGTGTGTGAAGGGCTGTCAAGTCGCAGCTGACTTATGGTGACCATGGAGGGGGGGTTTCGAGGTGAGAGATTGTCAGCTTCCCCATCAAATCACTCTCCACACACACTTTCTTCAGTGAAAGTTTTATTAGAAGATGTGAGATTTTCAGGGATCAAACTCTTTGTCAGGACTGGCCTCCCTCCTCCTACATACACTCACTCCCCCCCCCCCAGGAATGCAATGGCAGGGGAGGGGAAGGGAAGAAGAAAAAGAAGAAGAAGAGATTGGATGTGTACCCCCCCCTTCACTACCCAAAGGTGTCTCAGAGTGGCTTACAAACTCCTTTCCCTTTCCCTCCCCACAACAGACACCCCCTGTGAGGGAGGTGGGGCTGAGAGAGCTCCAACAGAAACAACTTTTTTCAAGAACAGCTCTTATCAGAACTACGGCTTGCCCAAGGTCATCCAGCCAGGTGCAAGTGGAGGAGAAGTGGGGAATCAAACCCGGTTCTCCCAGATTAGAGTCCGCACACTTAACCACGACACCAAACTGGTTCTCTAAAGAACACTTTAGCAGCACAAGCAAGGAAAGGGAATGGGGAAAACGTTACAGCAACCAAGAAGGCAGGAATACAACAGGTACAGTTGGTTAACAGCCCGAGCCTGACAGAGGTCCCGGTCATACATACCGGAAAATGTGTGTGTGTGTGGGGGGGAGCGCAGCTATCTGTGCCGCAATAATTTGACCCATCGCTGCGCGATCCAACGCAACACTGGGTGAAGCGGGTGTTTTTCCTTGCAGCCTGCTTCCTATGGAGCGCACCGGTGCAATCACACCGGCAACTCTGTCTTCCGCCTGTCGCAACCTCTTTGATAGTGGATTTTCTGAGGTGTTTTTTTACTCCGCTTCTTCGGCTGACTGCTACGGGTTGCGGGTGCCAGACACTTGCCAGATGTGTCGGTGTGATCGCGCCCGTAAAATCTGGCCAGCATTCATGAGTATTGTGGGGCAAATTCTGTGTGTGATTGGGGCCAGATATGTTCGAAGGGGGTTTTCGCCCTTGCCTGCCTCTGCACAGCAACCCGGGAATTCCTTGGGGGGTCTCCCATCCAAATACGGACCAGGGCTGACCCTGCTTAGCTTCCGAGGTCTGACAAGATCCAGCTACCCTGGGCCATCCAGAACAACTGCTAGGGCATACAAAGGTATTTCGCTATTAGATTGCTTCTTGGATTTCTATTCCTAGACTAAATGTTTACTCAGCCTCCTTTAAACACAGTAGATAAAACTACAGCTAGCTATTACTGCCAAAGTGAACACTTAACACATGAAATGGTTGCCTAAAGAGATCTGGGGGGGAAGCAATAGAAATACATATAGGAAAAGAATATGGCCATGAGCGACAATTCAACAGGTGCAACTTTTCAGGGCACGGAGATGCACCGGATGGGAATCGGAGTCCATGCACCCATTCGGTTTGTTTCTGCCCCATCGTGAAACATCTTGAATGTATCAAGGATTATTATTTATCCTGGCATTTTGCCCTTGGAAAGAAATCCAGTTATTTCAGCCGAAAGCTTTAAATCACGTTGCCACATCTAGCTGTCTTGTCATTGACTGACAAGCAAAAGACTTGCCCTCCAGAAGCCAGTGGAGATATATATATATATATATACTTATCTGTCAATAATAAAATATCTCAGTGACATCTTTCCAATACTCCCAAGAGCATATAGCCTCTGCAGGAGCAATCCTGACTATCCTTGCTAGAAGGCTGCAGATGATAGATTGCCGGCTAACAAATTGTGGAAGCCATCCTCAAGCAAGTCTTCTCAGAAGTTAGGGCTTACTGCCAAGAAAGTGTACTCAGGATTGCATCCTGCAGCACCAGGGTATGTCTAAGAGAATCTGGCCCATGAGAACTCCATTTCTAATGTCCAGGTACCCCCCCTCCCCAACCACACACCCGTTCTTTGCCATCCACCAAAGTGCTTCCAGTAAACGAAGGAATCTTTTGGCTTTGAAAATCCTTGCTGCTCGCCCAACTCTCTTTCCCCTGAAGGTTTTCTCCAGTCTTCAGAAGTACACTTTGAAGAGTAAGGAACCTCTCTGTAGAATTTCAATGCACTAGATGAAAAACAGGCAAGTTACACAGCCTTGGGTTAAAAGCAATCATGCCAATCAGCTTCCTTTACGAGGACATGTGTGAGGTACACACACCTCTGCTTCTGAAATGTTGACTCCCCGGGAATCTCTCTCTCTCTCTGAGAAAAAAAGAAACCACTTAGAACAGGGGTCCTCAACGTTGTTGAGTCTGCAGGTGATTTTGCAATTTTGATCAAAGTTAGCGGGTGCCACCATGAAGGTCAGGGACAATCCCAAAATGGCTGCCGGCTCTTTGCTTTGGGGGGGGGAGTCAGCCCAGGCTGTTAAAAGGCACTCCTGGGTTGTGGCCACACACACTAAATAATCCATTTTCAATCCATTTTCAATCCACTTTCCAACTGGATTTTGCCAGTTCTCCTTTCCACATTTGCCTGCCGAGGCAATTTAAGTCCACGGCAAAACTGCATCCAAATAACCGGGGGCAACAGCAGCCTGAAACTGAGCTGACCACTGAAGGGAGGTCATGTGATGCAGAATTTGGGGGGAGGGACCCGGAATAAAAAGAAGGTTGAACTCGATCTTAGTGCAGAATTGCTTGGAGGACACGGCAGTGAGTGTGGATTAAAAGGAGAGGGCAGAAAGGGCTTCAGCAAAATCCAGTTTGAAAGTGTACTGAAAGTGGAGTGGAAGTGGATTATTTCGTGTGTGTGACCGCAGCCCCGGACAGTTCTGCCACCGAGCCATCCAAGAACAGGGCAGAGACCAGAAGCACCTTCAGCGGTGAGTCTGACTCCCAGTCCAAGAGAGGCTGAATCTTACAACCCAGTTCAGCAGAAGTCCCAGTGAGCAACATTTTTGTCTTGTTATCCAAGTTCTTCTCCCTGACAAGGAGTTCATCATCACTGCCTTCAGATACTCAATTCAAACAATCTTCTGCTTCTACGATCTTTTGAAAATGAGAGGCAGAGCTGCATATTGTCTGACACTATGGGCCTCTGCAGGCCAAAGGCCACTGGGAAGACCAGCAATTCCCTAGCACCCTTTTTGGAACCTTCTGGAAGGAATGGAGCCACACTGTATCACAGCACCTCCCAATGAAGTCTCAGCAAGGTCTCCCCAAAGGACACTACTGCGGTTGTTGGCTGAAATAGCAGGAAGCCACTGAGAAGCCCAAGAGAATCAGCAGGGACACACTACTGTTTTACTTTGTTTTCATTTAACTTGTTTTTCATTTCTATTGGTTTCAATGGGAGATACATTTGTGTCCATATCCTTGAGAGCCAGTGTGGTGTAGTAGTTAGGAGCACAGACTCTAATCTGGTAGAACCAGGTTTGATTCCCCAGTCCTCCTCCACATGCAGTTGATGGGTGACCTTGGGCAAGCCACAGTTCTCTCAGAGCTGTTCTCTCAGGAACAGTTCTGGAAAGAGCTCTCTCAGGCCCACCTACCTCACAGGGTGTCTGTTGTGGGGAATGGAAGGGAAAAAGATAAATGTAAAGAAGGGGGTGAAGAAGTCCTCTTCCTCCTCCTCCTCCTCAATTGGGGTGAAATTCTCAGGAACCATACTCTGTAACCAAGGAATCCTCAAAACCAAACTAGATGTTATGGTGGCCACGGGTCCAACCCATTGCCAGCAACTCTGTTTCAGAGGGAGATTTAGCCATTGAAATATTGCCTCAGGGCCATTTTTAAATGGCTAAATTCTAAGTCTGCGATCACATGCTCCTTTAGGTCTGACAGAGGCACCAATGCCTGACGGGTCTCAAGGGAGTGACCAGACAGCAACGGCTGAGGAGGGGAAGCATCCCGCAGTCCTCAGCCACCCGTGCTGCTCCGCCATGGAAGTGGCGTTAAAAGACACCGGGGAAAGTCCGGTGCTATCCGGATAAGGAGGGCCACGGGCGGACGTTCCCCTGTCTGATCACTCAGGCACACTGCCATGCTGTCGGGAGGGTCTGATCAGGCCATCCTGACTCTGTGCCGTGTCCCCCCCCCCCCGTATGTGCATCATCGCACACTCCATTGGGTGCCCTCACTGTGGAGGTGCAATTCCTCGATGGCTCGTTTATGCGCAAGGGAAACAAACTGCAAAAAAAAACCTCGAAACCCCACGACTCACCCACAGTTGTGTCTGATCACACAGTGACGTGCTGTGCCCACAGCTTCAAAGCTGTGTGTCAAATTCCTCCAGAGGAAATAGCCTCTCTTCCGCTGTGCTTCCACGGGCACGTGTGACCGCAGCCTAAGATGGCATTGGCATTGGCAGCCACAGCTTGGACCTGCGGCTGCCATAAAGTCTGCACTGGTCCTCAGACAGGTGGGGAAAACATTATTTTGTATGCAAGTGAAAGGATTGTTTGCAAAGCTGACGCAGAGAAGAGTTATGGCACCCCCAAAAAGAAGATAGCTGACCCACAAATAATATTTATTTATTTATTTATTGAACTTGCATCCCACCCTCCCTGCAAGAAGGCTCAGGGTGGGTCCCATCAGTCTTAAAATGCTGTATAATGGCAGTTAAAACCAATTTAAAACAAGATGAAACAATAAAATAATCATACAATCATAAAATGCTGTTTAGAATCTAGTTAATAACTCAGCAGCTAAAAATGATGACATAGTTCCCAGATGATTGTTCAAGTTCAGGACACTGACGGGAGGCCAATCAGAAGGGGGGGGTTGCCCTCTGCCTCAACTAAAAGTCTGGCGGAAGAGCTCTGTCTTGCAGGCCCTGAGGAACTGTAAAAGGTCCTGCAGAGCCAGTTTGGTGTAGTGGTTAAGTGTGCGGACTCTAATCTGGGAGAACCGGGTTTGATTCCCCACTCCTCCACTTGCACCTGGCTGGATGACCTTGGGCAAGCCGTAGTTCTGATAAGAGCTGTTCTTGAAAAAGAGCAGTTTGTGTCAGAGTTCTCTCAGCCCCACCCACCTCACAGGGTGTCTGTTGTGGAGAGGGGAAGGGGAAGGAGTTCGTAAGCCCCTCTGAGACTCCTTTGGGTAGTGAAGGGCCATGGGGTATAAACCCAATCTCTTCTTCTTCTTTTTCTAATCTCATATGGGAGCTCATTCCACCAGGTAGGGTCCAGGGCCGAAAGAGCCCTAATCAAGGCAAGTGGGATGTCCCTGGGGCTGGGGACTACCCAAAGGTGCAGATTTGTAGATAGTAATAAATAAGGCATCCACAGGTATTTACACAAGTCTGCACACTCAGATGTGAAGAAAGTGGGGAACGGTCTGTTTTTAAACAAAAATGGAGTGTCCTGGCAAGGAAGTGAAATCCCTCCCCTTGAAGTCACCGTGTTCCTTCTGGTGCTTGAAGCAGTTTCCTCCCAGCCGCGCTCAGACTGCTGAGGTGAGTCTGACTGGGAGAAAAAACCTGGAATCAATGAAGTGCAGCGAGGCAGAGAACGGCCGGGGTCAGGAAGGATGTGGCCAAGTGGCCCCGCAGGTGACAGAATAAGGGCCAGGGCCGGCCCACTGCCATCCCCCCCCCCCAGCTTTGGATGACTTTATAACAAGACCACATTGACTCAGAGGCAAGAGGAGGGTTTTTCCCAAGCATGCCGTCAAAACATAGAGGCGGTGGTGGTGGTGGGGGGTCTTACATTCAGTTGCAGTTATGTGCAGGACTAGCCGCCCTGAGCCTGCTTTGGCAGGGAGGGCGGGGTAGAAGTCGAAGTGATAAATAAATAAATAAATTATTATTATTTGTTGTCACAGGAGCTCGAAGATGACCCCTCACTGTCTTCTCCGCTCGAGCTCCCCAGACTGCCGGACTCGGCCACGTTGACTCCCCCCCTTGTCCTTTCCCCAAGGAGTGTGTCGGCCTCAGACACCTGGACAGGGGAGGGAGGGTGCGGCCCGTTCCCTTCTCGCCCGACCCCGCTGGATGACGCTCT
>NW_015170951.1:57897-60132 GCF_001447785.1 Gekko japonicus
GGGGAGTCCTGTCCTCGGGACAGTTGTATTTTCGTAACATTTTTATGGGGGTCCTCTTACATTCAGGGTCATCTTCCTCACAGGTGAATACAGTGTGGTCCTTTCCGCACTAGCCCTTGGATCCTGGTTCAACCCTCTCCCTGCACTTACGTTCTACGCTACATGGGAGTTCACCCCCTGTACTTATCTCGGGGTATTTTCTGTTTCCACATTACACTGAGGTCACCCCAGTTTCGCCCCACACTTGTCCTGGGATAAATTGTTATAACCAGGAATAGATGCGAGGTATTTGTGTCATGAGCTGAACTCTGATAAAACCAGGGATGAGACCCAAGTGTGGAAAGGACCCACGTTAACAAAACACGCCTTTCGTTTGAGATTCTGAGTAGGTGGTGAGTGCACAACTCTATTAATTTGTGGACAGTACTGAGTGGCGTATATCCGACCATCCGCAGACTTTGCCGAAGGGGACATTCCCACGACACCCTCCTGCTTATTTCTGGGGGGCCAGTGGGGGGGCACAGAGGGGGAGTCTGCCATAGAAGGGGGAACCGGAAGAAACTGCAGCTTCACCTTCCGCTTACAGAATTCCTCTTCCATCAGAGGGCTTGCATGGATACATTCCAGTATTTCTTGCTGTTCCTTTACACTTCTTGATCTTCAGTGACATTCATGTAGCTGCAGTAATATATCCGGTCTTCAAGTGTCTGGCACTGTTATGCTTTGTCCATAAACTCATTTCTGAATTCCCTACAGGGTAATGGAATTTTGTGTGCAACATAAAAACAGATTTAATAGCTGTCATAACTTGCTCCAGAGTGTTCTCTTATTGTGTTACTTCAGCAAAAAAATCCCCCCAAACTGTGACGTAGATGTTTATTTATATGGATAATATCCAGCCACACCTCCAATGGGTCATTTTACTTATCATGAGACCTGGACAATGTGGCTGTCTGCCATGACTAATGAATCCCCTGGAGCTTCAATAACGAGAACTGAAAAAGAGAACAAAAACTCTACGGTTTAAACCAGAAGCGAGGTAGGTGCTCAGACTACCAGTTACTCTTGGGGCTTGCTGGCTGAGGCCTCGGAACCCTACCTTTTTAACACAGGCTTTTCTGAGCCAGTTGGGTGTCGTGGTTAAGTGCAAGGACTCTAATCTGGGAGAACTTGGTTTGATTTCCCACCCCTCCACTTGCAGCTGCTGAATGACCGTGGGCAAGCCATAGTTCTGTCAGAGCTGTTCTCTCAAGAGCAGTCCTTGAAAGAGCTCTCTCAGCTCCACCTACCTCACAGGATGTCTGTTGCGGGGAGGGGAAGTGAAAGGAGATTGTAAACCGCTCTGAGACTCCTTTGGATAGTGAAGGGCCATGGGGTATAAATCCAATCTCTTCCTCCTCCTCCTCCTCTTCTTCCTGCATTATAGTCTCTTTCTGATCTGAGGTCTATTCTATGGATTTTGTTAGTGTTCGGTGGTTGTTTTATGCCATTTTTATGTCCTTGGCTGTGTTTGATGGCTAGTTTTGTTTTAATATTGATAATGTATTTTTAAAAACAATATTTAATGGTGTTGCTTTTACTCATGAGCTGCCTTGAGCAGGACCCGGCTCCAATTACGTGGAGAGCAAAGTAACAATTCACAACTGCCACATGCAGCTACTGACCCCAGCAAGCAACCCTTCTCTTCCGTGACTTCTCTCTCTCTCTCCCCATCCTGAACCAGCTATGCTCAGGGGGTTCTGGAAAAATAATTTTTATTAGTTTCAGAAGAAGTGAGGACAGACAACTACAAAGAAAAAGTAACATATAACAGAAAAACAAAGCCACAATGGAGCATATACTCTTGTTCCTGTTTTGATTTAACATATTAAAGTAGAATCAAGTTCTTGTACACCTATCTCAGATTGTAAATTTAATATTGTAGTAGTTTAGTTTGATAGTTTTCCAAGATTATTTTCCATCCATTTATAAAATCTCAGCCAATTTCCTTCAAAGTTTTCTTCTTTTTTGTCTCATAATTATAGAGTTAATTTATCTATTTCTGCTGCTTCTAAAAGTTTGTAAATTAGTTCTTCTTTTGTTGGCATTTCTTCTGTTTTCCTATACTTTGCATATAATACTCTAGCACTCGTTATAATCTGTATAATCATATATATATATATGGTTTCTTATAATTCTGTGGTACAATGTTTAATAAAAACAATTCTGGTATAAACGGTATATTTGTATCTAGTA
>NW_015170951.1:60645-70291 GCF_001447785.1 Gekko japonicus
CTGCAGTTTCCTCCCTCCCCCCCCCCCCCCCAGGTTTATTTATAATTTTTCAAAACATAGTCTTTACATTGCTTAGTTACATTACATTTTCCAAGTCTATCAAACTAGCTTTTTTTCTAACCATTTATATACTCTTGCCCATCGTTTTAAAAACAATTCTTCATCTTTTCCTAGTAGTATAACATTTAATCTATCAATTTCCGCTAATTCTGCGGTGGCAGTGTGGCAGCACAACATCAAGAAGCCCTGACGTCATCAGCCAGCCGACAAGAATACATGCCGTCGGAACACGACTGATCCAGCCCACAGATGAAGCCCCGGCTAGCTGCAATGTGTGTGTAATTAAAAATGCTGTATGTTGTCTTCCCTATCCCCCACGAATATTGTTAGTCCAATTGTCAAAGAATACCTGTAAATCGCTCTGAGCCCGCAGGTGTGTGGAAAAGAGCGATCAATAAATCGAAAGTATCATCATCATCATCATCATCATCATCATCATCATTCCAACAGTCTTTGTATTATCTCCTCTCTTGAAGGGGTTCTATCCGATTTCCAACACGTAGCTAACGTTAAAATATATGTCATCATATACAAATCATTTGTTTATAACCATCGGGAATTATATTCAACAAGAAGATTTCTGGTATTAAGTCTAAGTTAACATTCAATATTTCTTGTATTATCTTTTGTATTTTAAGCCAAAATTTTTGAATTTTCCTACTTCTCCACCACATATGGTACAATGTTTTGACATTGTTTTGACATTTCCAACATTTATTATTAACAGTTGGATAACACTTGGCTATTTTGTCAGGGGACAAGTGCCATCTGTGAAACATCTTATAAATATTTTCTTTATATGTTGTAGCTCTCATGAATTTTGTTACTTTCCATATTTTGGACCAGTGATCTAGGTCAATATTATGTCCTATATCCTGCATCCATGTAATCATAATTGTTTTAATTATCTCGTCTTGCATGTAATTGTTTAGCAGAAAACTGTATAGTTTCTGAATTATTTTATCATTTGTGGATAGCCAGATCTTGTCAAGTTCATTTTTCACACTATAAAAACCGACCCTATTATCTTTATGATATCTAGTTTTTAGTTATACGTTTTCCCACCAAGATAGTGTCAGAACCCACAGCCAACAACGGCGTACACGCTTTCAGGAAAGGTTAAATTTTTATTGCAGAGCTATAGATGCATTAACATAGTAACTGTTAAGAATGGCAGTTGTCCCTTGGACATAATAAGATATAGGGCATTCATATGCAAACCCCCCCCACTGTGCTGGCCAATTAAGCACCCTCCTGCGCGTGGGCTAAAGCCACCAAACTGTTTCTAGGTGAAGCTCGGAACTGTCCGGCTCCCACGGCTGCCTGGAAAGGTAGACAACACACACTCCCACCTGCACATTGTTATAGATAAGCGTTTCGGCGCAAAGCATAGACAGGAATGCGAAAGCAATTTACACAGACTCTGACTGAGCACCCCAACCCCCATGGCAGCATAACTGACAGATAGGTTTAAATTTTGTGCAAGTAAAGTCTCATCCGATTTTAATTTATTAATTTCATCTAAAAGGGCATCGTAGCTCACTCTTTTTTCTTTAATGAACGGAGTAGGTTTTATAAAGGCTTTCAATGGAGATACCCCTTTTGGAATTTTAGTATAGTACCATTCTTTTATATTTCTCCATACTTTTATTAAGGCTCCTCTTAACGTGTGTTGTTGGAAGTTTAAATGCATTCTGTCGTTTCCATACCACACATATGCATGCCATCCCATGGTTAGGTCATGTCCTAGGATCAAGCCTCTTATATCTTTCATTTATCCATTCAAGGGCTGCTGCTTCATAATATAGATTCCAATTAGTTAAGCTAAATCCTCTTCTCTTTTTTTTATCTTGTAGCATTTTTCACTTAATCCTTTGTCTTTTATAGTGCCAGACAAATTGACTAGTTATTTTATCAAGGTCCTTGAAATACTGTGATTTTCTTAAAATTGGTAGATTTTGAGCTAGAAAGAGAAATCTAGGGAGTACATTCATTTTTTATTGTTGCAAACTTTCCCATGAATGACAATTCAAGGTCCTTCCATTTTAGTAAATCTTTTTTTACATCCACCAAAAATTTATTATAGTTATCCTCTACTAAGGTGTTAGTTTTATTGGTCAAAACTATACCCAGGTATTTAACGTTTTTCACTATTTCCATAGAAGAGATTTCTTGTATTTGGTTTATTTGGTTCTCTGTACAATTTTTAGTTAATATGTTTGTTTTCTTGAAATTTATTTTAAGGCCTGCCACTTTCCCATATCATTGTATTGTCTCTATCAAATGGATGATAGATATCTTAGGTTCTTCTATTATAAAGACAAGATCATCGGCAAAGGCTCGTAATTTGAACGTCTCTCCTCTTATCTTCAGGCCCTTTATCTGTTCGTTTTCTCGTATTATATCATTCAATGTCTCCAGTGTAAAAATGAACAGTAATGGTGATAACGGACAACCTTGTCTTGTCACTTTTTGTATCTCAATGCTTTCTGTTATGTCTCCATTTGCTATCATTCTAGCGGATATGTTGTTATATATCGCTCTAATCATGGGGGGGGGAAGTGAGCTGCAATCACAGGCTTTCCATTTTTGCAACTTGAATTCCCAGTTTACATTATCAAAAGCTTTCTCAGCATATTAGTGCCATCTGCTTCCCTGGATATATTTCATAATATTGTAGGACATTGACAAAGTCCTTATATTACTTTGGATGTGTCTCTTTGGCAAAAATCCAGCTTGATCGTGGTGAATAACTTGTATTAATACTTTTTTTAATCTAGTGGCTATAATGTTGGCAAATATTTTATAATCTACATTCAACAGCGATATCAGTCTATAGTTCTTAATTTCTTTTTCATCTGTGTTTGGTTTATGAACTAGTGTAATCAAAGCTTGATTCCAAGAATCTGGCAATCTTTCTGATCTTATTATATTTTGAAGCAACTCTGTTAATGTTCACATTATTTGGTCATCAAATTTCTGATATATTTCAGATGGGAGTCTGTCAGGGCTTGGCATTTTCTCTTTTTAAAGTTTCTTAATAGATTCTAAAATCTCACAAATTGAAATTGGTTCATTTAGTATTGTTTTCTGCTTTTCATCAAACTTTTTTGAATTCCATCTTTGAATACATTCTTCTATGACTTGTTTAGATGGGGCTTTTTGCTAATATAAGTTTCTATAGAAAGTTTCTACAATCTTTTTCAGATCTTGTATACTGTGCTTTTCTTCACCCTTTTCATTTCTTAAAACTTTAATTATCCATTTTTCTCGTTCTTTACTTAGCTTATATGCAAGCCATCTTGTGTGTTTATTAGCATTTTCAAAGTAATATTGTTTTGTATATTCTATATTTTTTGCTAATTCTTGAGTTAGCAATAGATTAATTCGATGCTGTAAAATTTTTGGTTTAATCTTTATTTCTTCCGAATCTCTAATTTTTTTTCATTTTGTCTTCTCTTTTAATTTGTTTTCCCAAATTTTCATATTCTTTTCTTTTTTGTTTCTTTCCCCATGCTTCTTGATTGATGAACCATCCTCATAAATAGGCCTTGAATGTCTCCCATACTATTTCTATTGATATTTCTGGTTGTATATTTCTTTTGAAAAATTCTTGAATCTCGATTTGAGTTTTCTTCACAAATTCCTCTTCTCTTAGGAGACCACCATTCATATTCCACCTGGTCCTCCTTTGTATTTGCTTAAATGTTAAGATTAAAGGGCTATGATCCGCAAATGTATTTGGTAGGATTTCAGTCTCTACTAACTCATTTACCATAGTTGTTGATATCCAGGCTATATCTATCCTAGACCATGAATTGTGCCTCGCCGAGTAGTAGGTATAGTCCTTGGTATATATATTTCTAATTCTCCATGCGTCCACTATATTATATTCTTCTGCCATTTGAAAGAAGCTTTTGGGAAGTACATTTCCTGATTTTTTATTGCCCATTTGTTTTTTCCTATCTATCTTTGGATCAAAATCTTTGGATTATAGGAGATGTTGTAATCTCCTATAATGCAGACATCACCAAATGTTTTTGTTGTCAAAATTTTCCGTACAACTGTAAAAAACTTTTCCTGGTTTTGGTTGGGGCGTATATACTCATAATTAAAGTTATTTTTTTGTCTTAAAATTGTAATCACCACTATTCTTCCATCGTCCGATGAGTATACTAATTCTGGGCATAAATAATCCTTCACATATATAGCTACTCCCCCCATTTTTGTATCTGCTGCAAAGAAAAGGTTTCCTAGGGGGTTTTTTACTAAAAGGTATTTTTCATCTTTTTTTTCTGATGTGTGTTTTTTGAAGGCATGCAATATCTATTTGTAACTTGATGAGTTGATGAAACGTTCTTTTTTTGTGGACTATTAAGTCCATTCACATTAACAGAGAGGATTTTAAGCCCTTTCTTCTTCTCCATCTTTATTTTTATTTCCCCTTACCTTGGTTCTGTATTGAAATCTTGTAGCTATTTGTGATGGTATCATATCCATTCTCTTCTTTCCTTTTTTCAGCATACTCTTTTTTGTTTGTGCTTTTTGTCCTGTATTTTCTTCTTCTGTTTCACTAATTTCTTCTTCTTGCCAACCTAATTCTTTTCCATGTCTCTCTAGAAAATCTTCGACTTTAAATATAGAGTCTATTTGCTGTCTTCTGCCCTCATGGTTAAATAATACACCTTCCGGTAATAACCATCTGTATGTAATTTGATTCAATCTCAAAATATCCATCAATGCAACATACATTTGTCTCTTTCCCCTGACTCTCCATGGTACTTCTTTAAGGATATTAATCTCCGCTTCTTGTATGACCACTTTTGTATCATTTGTTGCCCTAAGAATCTTGTCACGCATCTCTCTTCTGTTAAATTTTATGTGAACTTCCTGTGGCATTTTGCTCCTCCTTGCATAGGAGGAATTTCTTCTATAAACTGCATTGATTTCTCCTGCCAGTTTTTCATTTGTTCCTATTTTAAGTTGTTCCATTAAGTTGCGTATCATTTCTTCTTTTAAGTTTTTTTCTATGCTTTCAGGAACATTTTGACATCTCAATATTAATGCGGCTTTATCCATTTCCAAGTTTATCAAAGTCTCTTCCATTTTTTCACTTTTTGACTTTAGTTCTTGTAACTCGCAGTCTAACTCTTGTATTTTTTCATCCATCTTATTATTAGCTGTCATAATTTTTAGTATTTCCTGTTTATTTTCTATTATTTGTTTCTTAATCTCTTCTGTCTCTGTTTTTATTTGTAGTGTTGTTTCTTCCATTTTTAACTGTACTTGTTCCATTTCTTTCTTAATTAGTGGGGGTAACGTTGTTTCCACCATAGCTTTTACTGCCTGAGCTACACTCTCTTGAATAAGGCTTTTCAGATCTCATTGTGAGACTCATTGTGTTAAATTTCGATTTAGTTTGGGTTCCTATCTGTCCTGGTGAGGTAATGGAAGCTTTCCTAGATCTGGTGGCCATCTAATTTTGTTATTTATACTGACTCAATTTTAGCTGTTATTACACTACCAAAACTGCTGCTCAATTTATATACTTTATATTGTATTGTCTCATTATTTACTATTATACAATAACCTATTTTTCCTTTGGAGATAGCTCTTAATATTCTACAATAATTGTTATGTTATTGAATGTTTTCAAGTGGGGTGTTAAATTAATTTTCAAATTAAACAATAATACATAAATAAATGAATAGAGGGGAAGAAGTAGTAACTCTATTTATATGTCGTTTTCCTCTGGTTGTAGCAAGTCTGTTGTTTCTTCAGTCCTACCTCCATTCCAGAGATTCCGTCTTTCCACAGTTTGGTTTTGCCTTTAAGAACTTCCTTGGAATCTCCTTTGCTACAGTCTTCTGAGGCGTTATGCTGTCGTATCTCTCTTTCTCTCACTCTCTCCTCCAATCATGCAAAGTCACGTCGCTTCCCTCCTCCTCTCCCATCACTCACACCACGCCCCCTCTCCTCTCGTGTTGTTCCAAACAACTGCTTCTACGCTCCTCCATTTCCGCAAGCCCCAACGCCAAAGGAGGCCCTCCAATCATCCACATCAAGACAATATTCCAAGAGGGAAGAGAAAAGGAGAGGATGAAAAGGAAGAAAAATAATATGTAGGTTAGAATACGTCCTGTTAATTATCCCTCCCAGTTGCTCTTATTCATTATTTCTTATCAAGGTTTAGTCAGGCGTCTCTTTATGGCTGCCTTAAGGGAGCATTTCCCATTATTTGCTCCTTCAATTAAGCAAACCGGGGCAGCTCTCTGAAGCCCATTGTTTATTCCTTCCCTCCAAGAGGGTTAGATTATCAAAGTTTAAATACTTAACTTTGTTGTTTGTTGTGACAGAGTTGCAGTTTTTAGACTCTGTCGGCTCCTCTGGGTTCAGCTTGCGCTTGGCGACTGGCATCGGGCATCTTTGATAGCCTCTCGCTTTGGAACAGTCCCAACAGAGCTGAAAGCACTGCCTCATGCTCTCTGTTTTGAGACAAATTCCCTGCCAGGGCTCTCTCTATGGGAGAGCACCTATATTGGGGGGTTGGAAAAGCCCTGGAAGGCTATGGGAACAGCATTAGTGCATGGAGACTTTCCGCTCACACCCACTGTCGTTGAAGCCAGAACCACAATTCCTACCTTCTAAATACTTATCAGAGACACAGCTGAGAAACAACCCTCTCGTTTCATGAACAGTTATTAGGAAGATAGATCTGGGTGGGAAAACTGCAGAACAAAGTTTGAGTCCAGTCAGGCACCTTTAAGACCAACAACGGTTTATTCAAGGCATGAGCTTTCGTGTGCATGCACACTTCCTCAGATACAGTGAAATGGAACTTGCCAGTCCATACATATAAGGCAGAGGTTGAGCAGTAAATTAGCATACAACATAATGAAGATATTTCTCAGAATCGGGAATAACAAGGGTGGTTTATATGGTTACCATTTTACATAATGAAGATGTTTTAACAGATGTTATCAGGTACACAGTTCAGAAAGCAAGTAGGATTCTCTACTCCCTTGACATAGTGAGGCTCCTCTGCCTTTAAAAGTTGCACTGCAGTAGGATTATGTCCCTGAATTAGTGTTGCCGGCTCTGGGTTGGGATATGCCTGGAGATTTTGGGGTGGAGCCTCTGGGGAGGGAGCTTAGCAGGGGCAATGCCACAGAGACCACCCTTCAAAGCAGCCATTTTCTTCAGGGAAACTGATTCCCTGGAAATCAGTTGCGATTCCAGGAGATCTCCCGGCCCCACCTGGAGGCTGGTAAACCCACCCATAAGAGATAAAACTCTGTCGGTTGACCATCTAGCAGGAACTGCTTATTGCATCTGCTGGTTGGGTTGTAGCCTCAGTACGTGGGCAGCACTGTGAATGAGGCACCCCCCTGGGCCATGACCCTCTTCCAGGGCTTCCTGGAAAGAGCACAAAAAGTGATAAGTGGAGAGACTAGAGGGCTCAAGAGCTCTGAGCATAGCACTTTCTGGTTCCCACACCTCTTGCCTGTATTGTGACATTTGCCGGCTGGAGGACATTGCATAGTCATGGATCCAATGCATACCCAGTCCCTTGTAGGGGAGCGGTGGCACAGTGGGTATATCCCACTGTCTTAACATCCGAACTGTGTTAGTTCGAGCCTCGTGCTGGTGTGAGCAGCCAGCCTGTTGTCCCCAGCTCATCGTCCACCCCACCCAGCGATTTGAAAGCTCCGGCGAGTAGATAAAATGGGAACCACTCCTTAGAGAGGGTGGGCAGACCAATCTCCCTTGTGGGAGGGTGTTAGCTGACGGTCGGGACTTCCTGGTTGAGGTCAGAAAAAGGTGAAAGAACTTCTCGGCTACAAAAATCCGTGGAGTGGATGTCTCCAGCCAGGCGGTGGCAGTGTGGCGATGTGACATACGTGTCCTAAGCCTGGTCAACAAGCAGCCGTTCGGAAAATGACTGAGCCAAGCCAGAAGACGTTTCCACCGTGCAGTGACAGCGTATGCAATTAAAAATGAATATATGTTGTCCTCCCTATCCCCTTTGAACATTGTTAGTCCCCTGTCTAATGTGTAACTGTACATCGCTTTGAGCCCACTGGGGAAAAGCGATTAATAAATTGAAAGTATCATCATCATCATCATCATCATCATCATCATCATCATCATCATCATCATTTCTTCGTCCTGAAGCCCTTCTAGTCTTTAATACTGCCAAATCTCTGTTCCCTGCTTGGAGGGAGGGACTCGACCATCCCATTTTCTATAGCTTGACCTATTAGCATTTCTAAAAAAGGTGGCTGAGGTGAGGTTGAAAAGCAATTGAACTGACTTCCTCCTTTCCTGCTTGTTCTCTGCCCAGAGAGAAAAACTTTTAAAACTCAGAGTGAAGGATTTGTTCAGTTCAAACTTTCAAAGAAAAACATGCACTTCTTCACAAGGGGGATTGAACCTGGGACCTTCAGCATGCTAAGCAGATGCTTTTCCACTGAGCCAGAGCCATAGATGTTTGTACTTATGCCAGGGTTTTTGCCAGCATAATGTCATGGTATTGTCAGGGGCAGGACTTGGGCTGAAAGGGTTTAGGACAATGATTAAGCTCTGCTTCTCTTGGTCATGTCCCCAGTGCTGCCCATTCCTAGTTCCTCTGCCAGCCTAGCTGTGCCGACACCAAGTCTACATCAGCATGGTGCTTTACCAGTGTACCTTCTTATAAACTGGCATTTCTCCAGATTTGCCAGTTGAGAGCTTGGTTGCTATCTTAAGCAATATATAGTTGCACGCCTCAAGTGTCAGAACCATTATCTCTTAATTCTTCAAAGATCCCAAGATTACTGTGCATCAAAGAGAAACAAAACCTTTGAAAGGTACACATTTCATACTAGAAATTAAACGAAGGGTGATACCTTTGTAACTTCTATGGCAGTGTTAATGAAGTCAAGCTAGTTTTGAAAATCTAACATTCCTTTTCTTAGAGATCCAGGGATAAGTGGTTTCAGAAATGCTGACATCAGGAAAGGGTTATTGGAAGTGGATAAACTGGACTTAAAGCAATTATGTCAAGCTGCCAAAGCTAATTGTGTAAAAAAAATACAGACTTTGGAAAACAACAGCAGCCAAAGCTAATTCTGTAAAAATACAGAAAACAACAGAAGCTGTGAGAATATGACACAGAATAACCCCCCCCCCCAAGGTTTGGTCTCTGATCAAATAAGAAAGCAAAGGAGTGCAGAACATGTGGAGATGACCAGAGACTGTAGGAAACACAGGAGAGGCCATCAAGCACAAAGACATGCAGAAAATGGCAATGTTCATTTCCTGAGTGATGGGTTGGACCCAGTGATTTGCACCTCTAGTGACCATGGCTCTCTCCCGCTTCTTCCTTCCACCAACAATCCCTTCTGCCATTGGGGAAGCTGATTCCCAGGGTCATGGGACCTGCACGGAGTAACAGTTATGTGGGTTGGTGGGTTGCAGTGAGGGGTGGGAATTGGGCGCTATCAATACCTTTCCAGCCGCTCCAGCTCTGCTGATGGAAGAGGCAAGAAGGGCAAGTTTATCCCTTTCCTCCTCCTCCTCCTCCTCCTCCTCCTCCTCCTCCTCC
>NW_015170951.1:70380-91294 GCF_001447785.1 Gekko japonicus
TAGGGAAAGCAAAGAAGATTCATCATCATCATCATCATCATCATCATCATCATCATTTACCCTACCCTATCCCAGAAGTAGGAGCTGCGGTGGCTCAAGTGGTTAAGACGCTGAACTGCAGGCTGTGGAAGGTTGGTAGTTCAGCAGTTCGAGACCCAAGTGTGCTGCATGACGGAGTGAGCTCCCGTCTCTAGTTCCAGCTCCTGCCAACCTAGCAGTTCGAAAGCAAGAAATTGCAAGTAGATAAATAGGTACCACTTCAGTGGGAAGGTAACAGTGTTCCGTGCACCTTGGTGTTTAGTCCTGCCGGCCACATGACCACGGAAATGTCTTCAGACAACGCTGGCTCTTCGGCTTTGAAACGGAGATGAGCACCGCAACCCTAGAGTAGGATTCGACTGGCTTTTGAGCAAGGGAACCTTTACCTTTTTATCCCAGAAGTGGGCTCAGGGTGACTTACAGCATAAAATCAATAAAACAATAAAAACAACAAAACTGTAGATGGCATGATAGACAATAACAACAAACCCTGTACCGCATATCAGGTAAATATAGGTGCTCCAGAAAACTCCAGTGCCTGATAATTTTATCTAGAACAGCAAGGCACTGGGGAAGGGGCCATAAATGGGGGGGGGCATAATAGTTGAACAGAATAGTTGCAAATCCACAACTGTCCGTGTTCTCCTTTGGTGGATCCATCCCTAATGGGTACAATAAGTTTACATCTGATTGTAACCACAAAATGTGAAACAAGAGAAGGAAAAACATGATCAAAGGTACTAAGATGAGAGCACAAGGCAGAGAGAAACATATCTAAAGATGAGAAACATGAAAATGAACAGAAACAGAAAGTACCACAGTGAGCAACATTTAGTTTTTTGGTTAAACACAGGTGCTTGAGCTAGTATCATATCACAATATGTTTTTAAGTTTGGAAATTACAACAAAATTACATAAATGCTTGGAGGAAATACACACATTGTACTCAGGCAATATCATTTCTGCAGTGAAACAGAGACAGTACTATTCATCGGAGGTTCAAAGAAATTGCAAGAAAATTAGATCAGCCAGTCCTCAGTGCTGGGCCATGGACAGAGGAAGGATTCTACAACTGAGTAACCTTGACATAGGACTTATTTGGATAGAAGTTCCTGAAAGTTTAGCTGCAGTACATCTGTCGACTGCTACTACTCATGCCTGCCACATGTGAAGTCATGAGAAAGAAGGTGTACCCGTGGTGTAAAGGTTAACAGAGGGAGACTCTAATCTGAAGAACCAGGTTTTGTTTGTGTTTTTTTACAGTAAAATTTATTGAATTTTCTCGTAGACACAAAAGGTACAATTACAACAACTTCAAGAGTATAGACTTATATGAGTGCAGTCAAATCATAGCAAAATTAGAAAAATCCATTATAGTTATGAACAAAGTAAATACATCTAACCTAGCAATTGATTACAGAACTATTCCATATATCATAATGAGTCACTTCAGTCTAAGCTGGTAACAATTCACATACCTTTAGAATGCATTTATAAATCTTACCACAACCTTAGGTCGTCAATCACCCTGGGAGTTTCAGTGAATTGCATTAGGTATTCTAAGAGAGGAAACCAAGTGGAGACAAAGGTGGTAGGAGCAGGGATCTTGTCAAAGCGTGTATGGTTATCCGAGAGTTTTGCCATTATGTATAAATCCCACAACTTTTTATGCCATTGTGAAAGCGTGGGTGTTATTGTCGTTTTCCAGTGGGTGGCAATCCGGCCCCACAGGAGACAGCCGACGGCATGCCTCCTAGGGGCTGCGTTTGCCTCCTCATGAGGTGCAGCCTCAACTCCAAGGGGGGAAGCGGAGCCAGTGCAGTTCTTAAAGGCTGGCTCCGCTCACCTCTCTCAGTTGCTCATCGGGCCAATCGATCGGCTATTGGCTCGCAACTGGGCCTCAGCCAGTGGGCTACGGTTGAGTGGAGAGGGCGCCGGGGCCTATGTTGGCCGGGCCTCCACCCTCTTCTGTTTAAGGACAGTTCTGCCTTGCCGCCAGATGTGTTGGTTATCCACCTGGGAGGTAACGATTTGGGATTCCTGAAAGGGAAGGCCCTTGTGTGGCAAGCCAGGGATGACCTGGAGTACATCCTGGCTGAATGAGGGCCGGAAGCAGGGTGGCCAGAAGCAGGGGGCGGGGCTTCGTCATGTGCCCCGCCCCCCGTACCTCACCCGGGGGAACTGCGATCCCCCGCGATCCCCCCCGAAATGACCTCTGGCCACGACGGAGACTCAGTGCTGGCTGTGTGGTGGTGTTTGAGGGCTCCTGAAGGTGCATCCCAATCATTGGCTCGGCTGGGTTTGCAAGCGACTTACAATTGGCTCCAACCCGGGGTCTTTTATACGGTTAACCTTGCCGTGCCGCTGTTTTTCATGTTTGCCCTTGCTGTTACTTTAATATTTAATAAAGTGGCCTTATTTCATCCACCGTTGTTTTCTGACTCTTTCTTCCGTCTCGGGGGGTAATGACCGTTTTGGCTGCAAACAGCAATATGGAGACCCTTTCTACCATTGAGGGAGCAGAGCCATGAACTGCCCAACTGTTCAAAAACAGGTGTTCAGGACTAGGTAAAATTTCTGTATTGTGGAATGTTTTGATTTGTGTTAATACAGCCTCCCAAAAAGGCAGTATTTTGGGGCAAGTTACCCAACAATGTAGGTAAGTGCCCTTATTACCACATTTCTTCCAGCACCTTGGATCATAAGCTTGAGTCATATGGGCCAATTTGTGTGGGGTGAGGTACCAGTGTGCTAGAATTTTAAATGCTTGGAGCTTCATTGAGGCAATTTTTGAGTGAAACGGCAGGGAGGACCAGATTTGGTTCCAGGATTCTTCTGATATGTTAATTTTGCACTCTTTGTGCCACAAAGTTTGATAGGACAACTGAGTATTACTGACCAGTGAAGCCTCTATTTTATAAATTTTGGAGATCAGCCCTTTTAATGTTGCTCTAGCTATACTTATAATTGCTTCTAATGCAGTAAGGGGTTGTTTCAGTACCTGATCAAGTTTGAGGTGGACTACAATTACCAAATTTGAGACTTTATCATGAGGCAGTATGCCTAACGTGGATAAAACAATGGATACGTTTAGATAATAGTAAGATACTGGCATTAGAAGGATTTAATTGCAGATTTGGTTGGCATGCATACCTATGGTATGGCAAAGAAAAAATGGATAACGTTTAGAAATGATTGATGTCTTGAGACTGGTGGTAATAATTTAGACCTTAAGTGATCCCAGGTGTTCAGCAGCGTTGAAAGTATCAGATTAGTCTTAATTATCTTTGGCCTGCATGATGGTGCTTGCCATGTGCATTCCTGGATCTCAAACGGTGTTGAGTAGGCATTTGCTAAATGTACTTGATCAGAGTTAGAATCAGAATGTAATTGTTTAATTATTTGTGCTAGGTTAATAGCTTTGTAATAATGTTGTAAGTTAGGAAAACTAATCCCCCCTCTGTTAGAATTTCTAAATAGAGTGTTGCATTTGATTCTGTGGTGTTTATATGCCCAGAAGAATTGTAATAACACTTTCTGCCATTTTTGGAGATGTGTTGGGGGGTGACTGCTATTGGGATGGTCCTGAAAATGAAAATGAATCTAGGCAGCACAACCGCGTTAATTATGTTCAGCCTGTCCATCCATGCCAAATTCATCTTATGCCATCTCGCTAGATCTGTTTGTATGTCTTTCTCCATTTTGGTATAATTCAGTCTAAATAAGTCAGAGAATTTTGCTGGAAGGTTAATACCTAACTATGGCAAGCCTTCAGTGGCCCAGGAGAATGAGTAGGAATTCTTAATATCGGATATCAGTTTGTGATCTAAATTGAGTGGTATGATGTGCGGTTTAGTAATGTTGAGTTTCAATCCTGATACAGAGCTGAAGTCCGATATATACATTGTGAAGTCGCTTGAAGAGACCTAAGTGGATTGGTTAAAAAGAGCAACATGTCATCCGCGAAGAGCGACACCTTGAAATCTTTTTTGTGAAGAATTCCTGTGATGTTAGCATCAATTCTTATGAGATTAGCCAGGGGTTCGATACTCAAAGCAAAGAGGGGAGGAGACAAGAGGCAGCCCTGCCTAGTTCCACGTTTTAGTTGGAAGGAGTCTGAGACATTACGGTTAATTTTTAAGTGTGCTGTGGGTGAAGAACCGGGTTTGATCCCCCACTCCTCCTCCACATGAAGCCAGCTGGGTGACCTTGGGTCAGTCACAAGTTCTCTCAGAGCTCTCTCAGCCCCACCTACCCCACAGGGTGTCTGTTGTGGGGAGAGGAAGGGAAGGTGACTGTAAGCCGCTCTGAGATTTCTTCCAGTAGTAAGCTGCTGCTGCTGCTGCTGCTGCTGCTGCTGCTTCTTCTTCTTCTTCTTCTTCTTCTTCTTCTTCTTCTTCTTCTTCTTCTTCTTCTTCTTCTTCTTTCTGTTCTTTACAAATGAGGGAAAGGCAGCAAGCAACCATGAGTATGACATCTGTTAGATTTCATCCCCAGCTAGGGTAACAGCTATTGATGGATCTATCCTCCATGAATCTATCTAACCCCATTGTAACCCCATGCTCATGGTCATCTCTACCTCCATTGGCAAGGAACTCCCACAGTTTAAATACTCATTGAGTAAATAAAATTTTTTTTGTCTGTCCTGATCTGATTTTCCAATAATTTCATTGGGTGATCCAAAATTCTAGTGTGTTTTTTTAAGGAGACCTGTAACAATTCAATGCTTATAAGTTCAGTTGTATCTGAGAATAAAGCCTCTGGCGCCATTTGAAATCTATCTGTGCCGTCTGATGTTGCTTTACAATGTACTTTCGGTGTTATACTTCATCGATGGTATGGATGAGGTTCCAGCTTGTCCCCTCCCGCCAGGCAGTCACGACTGCATGCCCATGTCTGACATGGGTGCCCTCAGCCGGCTCCTGCATCGGGGCAAATTTGGACCCTGCACCCTCTTGCTGCCGCTTGCAGGGGGTCCAAATCAAGCCCCTTGCAAAGAGCTTCTCTACGGGAAGCTCGTTCCAGTTCGGGAGTCCCCAAACCCTCCTAAAGGAGCCGACGATCCAGCCAGCACCCGGGAGCTCTTCCCGGAGCACCCGTTCCAGTCGCGCTGAATCCCGCCTCTCCCCAAAGTTCTAGTGTTATGGGAGAACACCCCACGCATAAATTTTTAAGCCTCTATCATGTCCCCCCTTTGCTATCTGGGCTGAAAAGTCCCAAACTGTCCATACTCTCCTCAAAAGGAAAGGTGCTCTGAATTCTTAATTATCTTGGCTGTCCTCTTCTATGCTTTCCCCAGTTCTGCAATATCCTTTTTGAGATATAGTTCATAATTTTTTAATTAATAGGAGAACCCTACAAAACCCATCTCATGAAGTGAACAGATAACAAAGATCAAACATGCTGATAACATGAATGCAAATTGGAACACAAAACAGTAGAGTTTTGTTAAGCAGCGACAAGTTGCTCCCCATATTCAGGAGGTTCGAGGCATGGATCCTGTGTTCTCTTTTGACCATAAGAACATAAGAAGAGACCTGCTGGATCGGGCCAATGGTCAATCCAGTCCAGCCTCCTGTCTCACACCGTGGCCAACCATTTACTCTGGAGGTCCAACAGCAGGGCAGAGAGGCTGAGTCCTTTCTCTGATGTTGCCTCCTGGCTCTGGGATTCAGAGGCTGAGGTTCCATTTAGTCACCTCGGCTAGTAGCCATTGACAGACCGATCCTCCAGGAAATATCAAATCCTTTTTAAAGCTGTTTATTCCTGTGGCCATCACTACATCCTCTGGCAGTGAATTCCACATTTTAATCACTCTGTGCGTAAGGAAGTATTTCCTTTTATCCATCCTGAATCTACTGCCCATCAACTTCACTGGGTGCCCTTGAAGTCTAGCATTCTGTAAGATGGAGAAAAATTTACACCTCCTCTTTGCAGAGCATACCTCTCATATGTGCAACCAGAACACAGCATATTTCATTCCATTTCCCCCGTCCTCCTTTCCAGACAATCTTCACCAGTATGGTGTAGTAATTGCCCTAACCTGGATGGCCCAGGCGAGTCCCGTCTTGTCAGACCTTGGAAGCTAAGCAGGGTCAGGCCTGGTCAGTGCTTGGATGGGAGGCCACCCAGGGAGTCCAGGTTTGCTACACAGAGCCAGGCCATGGCCAACCACCTCTGTTTGTCTCTTGCCTTGAAAACCCCACGAGGCTTCCAGAAACCAGGACGGACTTGGGGGCACTTTTCATGACCACCACGTGGTGCAGTGAGAAGAGTGCTGGACTAGAATCTGAGGAGCTCAGGGACAAATCCCCGCCCTGCCATGGGAGCTTTTGCTAGGTGGCCTTGGGCCCAGTTGTGCATCCGCAGCCTATTAGCCACAAGGTATAGCTAGGGGCTCTGGGGCAAGTGATGCTCTGTCTTCTTGGTGCTTGGGGGGGGTCAACAGTGGGAGGGCTTCTAATGTCCTGGCCCCACTGCTGGACCTCCTGATGGCACTGGTATTTCTGGCCACTGTGTGACACAGAGTGTTGGACTGGATGGGCCTTTGGCCTGATCCAACATTGGCGTCTCTTATGTTCTTATGTTCTTAACCTTCAGAGGGTTGTTGGGAGGGTGAAATGGAGGAGAGGAGCCTGCCGCTTTGGGTCCCCACTGGGGGAGAAAAGGCCAGGCACACATGAAGCAACTGAATAAAGAAACCATTCAGGAAAGCTCTCCCTGACAGAAGCCCTGCGTCTTCTGCTGGACACGTTTACAACGGAGAGGACAGGAGAGAATTCTGAGGCAGAGGGCATCCCTGCTTCCCGTATGGTTAGGTCATGCCCTGCCCCTCAAAAGTCTACTCCCATTTTTTAAAAACCAATCCCTTGCTTGTTTCATTCAGAGAGGAGAGGAAAACTGAAATCAAGATTAAAAGGTAACAGAAAATTAGAGTACAATGATTCCCCTGGGCTATGATAGTCCAGGTTGAGTCAGGATAGTTGGAGGATACATGACATCGGCCCACAGACATGTTGTGAAGCTTGCCAGGTGTTTGGGCAATTCCTATGAGCGAGAAAATGGGAGGTTTGTTGGTACCCCTGCAGCCAGGGGGAAATGGCCCAGCTTGAGCTATTGATCGGGTTCCCTTTCTAGAATTTTGCCTGGCATCAGCAGGCCTCTGGAGGTAACAGAGATTTCAGATCAAGGCGATGTTGTTGCTGCTGAGCTGTGCTGACTGCAGCGGGCCCTGGAGGGCCGCCCGAGGCTCACTTGCAGAGGGAACAGGCAATTCCCACGGGTCTGTGGTGTGGCGGCAACAGGGCTGGGTCCCGGTTTGCCCCTTCAGCCAGACTGCAGCCAAAAGAATCAACACGTAGAACCACTTTCCCTATCAAGGAATCTGAGAGCATGTGTGGGGATTCCCTGTGCCGGAGAGAGCCAAGCGTGGTGCAGCCGTTACGAGTGTCGGACTAGAATCTGGGAGAGGCCGGTCTGAATCCCCACTGGTGCCACGGCAGCTCACTGGGTGGCCTTGGGCCCGTGACACACTCTCAGCCTAACCTACCTCACAGGGTTGTTGTGAGGATAAAATGGAGGAGAAGAGAATGATGTACACCACCATTGGGGAGAAACGAATCAAATAAATAATTCTGTGCCACCTTAAGCAGAATCACACCCATTTTAAGCTTCAATGGACTTAAGAAGGGTGCAGCTCTGCTTGGGATGGCGCCGTCTGGGCATCTTTGAAGCCCTACTGAGCCAGGAGGCGGGGTTTCCCCAACCTTAAGGCATTCCAGGGACTCTTACAATGCAATCCTAAATTATACTCTTCTAACCCCATTGATTTAGGATTGTGCCACTAGTGTAGGGACAACCCCAGGGATGTTATAGAGATTGATGAAATGAAGAATGGTATGGAGGACTTGGACGGAGAGATAAATCTTCTTTACTCCTAATACTAGAACTTCGGGAGCCCTTAATGAAATTGGTTGGCAATTGATTTGGGACTAACAAAAAAAGATTACTTCTTCCCGTAACATCTAATGAAATTCACTTGCATAAAATGTGACAAAGCTGCTCACTTTAAGAAAAGGTTTTGACAATTTCGTGGAGGAGCAGTCCAACAATGGCTAGTAGCCATGATAGCCAAGTAGTATGGTCTGTGGTAGTTCTATGCAAAGGTCTGTGCAGATGAAGGCATCCACAACAGCAAATAACATAAAATCATTCCAAGAGCTATAACAAAACGTTCCTAGCCTTTTTTGCAGTAGAAAAGAGCCAGAGTCCAGGAGCACTTCAGAGACTAACAAAATTTGTGGCCAAGTATGAGCTTTCATGAGTCACGGCTCACTTCTTCAGATATCTTTAAGGTGCTATTGGACTTTTGCTCTTTTCTGTTGCTACAGATATAGGCTAACACGGCTACCCATCTTGATCTATCTCCCAGACTTTTTAGGTTTGCCAACCCCAGGTTGGGAGATTCCTGGAATTTTTTGCGGTTCAGTTCATTGCTGAACTATGAACCCATACAGGAGGTTGTTTCATGACTCAGTTCGTACCTTTTCATGCGGGTCAGTTCATTGCTGAACTATGAACCCATACAGGAGGTTGTTTCATGACTCAGTTTGTACCTTTTCATGAGCCATTTACAGTTTTAACCCCTGCTTTCTGTTTCCTGCAGCTTTTTGTGGAGAGTAGAAAGCAGGAGTTTCCAAACAGCTGAGTGGCGAGACTGCCACTCAGCTGTTTATCATAAAGAGCAGAAAGCAGGGGAGCAAGGGTAGAATCCTGATTTCTGCTCTTCACGAACTGCCACAAACCACCACAAACTGTGCCAAAATTAATGGAAGTTCATGATGGTTTTTCAGTTTGCAAACATTGCTTTGCGAACCATGAACTGCCCAAAATTCGTGACGAACTTTAGTTCATCAGCCAGTTCATGCCCATCCCTAGGAGGGACCTCAGCAGGTTGTAATGCCATAGAGTTCACCCTACAAAGCTGCTGTTTTCTCCAGAGGAACTGATCTCTGTAATCTTTAGACCAGTTGTAATTCTGGGAGGTCTCCAGGCTCCACCTGGAGCTTGGCAACCCTACTTGTTGAGCAAATTAACATCTGTGTAGTGGGTGGAAACCATTTCCTGAAATGAGACGTAGACTTCAACTATGTTGTGCTTCCATCTTCGGTTTCCTTTGTTGAATAATGGTGGCCCTGTTCACACGAGGCGTTTTGGGCCGGGAGTGGGCCAGATTGGAGACGGAGCAAACGGGCGCAATCCCACGCCAACATCTGGCTGGCGTGGCGTTCCCGTCTCCGATCTGGCCCTTTCCCCGGCTGCGGCGCATCAAAAGTGAACCACCTACCAAGGTGGTTCATCCGGATGACGCGCCGCAAGCCGGGCCGTCGGATTGCCGCGGCGTCTCAACTTTGGCGCGGCTTTTAAAAGCTGCGCTTTTAGAGGCTTTCCCCCTGCCGTGTGGCAGGGGCCGGTGACTTTCAGGTCAGTGGCAGGTTGCCCTGGGAGATTAAAATGTTATCCCACTGTTTTCTGACTGTTGCCATCTTTGATGTCAGATCTGTTACCATTACCTCTTTTGCATAGAGAGTAACCTGTCTGCCTGATGCAGACAGCCAAAGGGCATTGCTGAGATGGTATGGCACGTATGCATCGCATTGAAGGGTGAGCTGGTAAGAGGAATGGTGGGTCAATTGGCAGAGCATCTGCCCGGCATGCAGAAGGTCCCAGGTTCAATCACCACCATCTCCGGCTGAAAGGGCCGGGTGGCAGGGGATGGGAAAGACTTTTCCCCGAGACCTTGGAGAGCCGCTGCCAGTCACAGTCGGCAAGACTGACCTTGATAGACAAAGGATCTGGCTTCGTATAAGGCAACCTCTCACTGAACAACCCCCCTACGGCATGGCCTCTACGTAATTCAGTCCTCTAATCATTGTCTCGTTTTCTCTAGAGGCTGAGAGACAATTATCCCCTGAAGAAGTAATAGGACAGTCTTCTTGGTCATTCTCTGACATTCTTAAACATTACCATACTTCTGAGAGAAAGAAGTCTTGAAAAGGTTAAGCTGCTGAGCTGTGATTCATATGCAAGTATGACACCTGGTCTCGGTGGGGATTCAAGATAGAGAACAGGCCTTAAAGACCATAGCAGCATCAGCTTTCATGTGTGAGAGCCCACTTTTTCAGGGGCTTTTTCATTTGCTAAGAAATGTCTAAGAAAAGGCCCAATCCCCCCCACGGGAGAGGCACTCTGTATGGTGCTGAGGGGCACAGACAGAAAAGGAGACGCAACCAAAATAGGTAGTGATGCCCTTCCAGCAGGCGTGGATCATTCACAATCACAGCAGAGGATGGATCTCAAGAGCCCACGGAAACAGTTGGGGGAGGGAACCTGTGGTGAGCTAACCATAGGGTTGCCAGCCTCCTGGTGGGGCCTGGAGAACGCATGCAATTATGACTGAAACAAATATCAGTTCCCTTGGAGAAAATGGATCCTTTGGAGGGGGGACTTGATGGCCATATGTTCCCACAGGGTCCATCCCCTCCCCACCCGGAAGTGACATCGTCACGTCGGGAACGCTCTGGTGTTGAAGGCAAGACTCTCTATGGTACAGACCAGATAGTTCTGCCCTCAAACTAGAGCATCACCAGTGATGTCAATGACATCCCTGCCTTCACGCCCCCCAAATCCCCCACCTGGCAACCCTAGGAGGAGAAGGAAGCCGAGCAGGGTGCAATGCCATAGAGTCCAGCCTCCCAGGCAGCCATTTTCTCTAGAGGAACTGATCTGTCATCTGGAGGTCAGTTGTCATTCCAAGAGCTCTCCAGATGCCACCTGGAGGTTGGCAACCTTATTCATGCTGTTTAGGGTTACCAGCTCTGGGTTCAGACATTTCTGTGGATTTGAGGTGCACCCTGGGGAGGGTTAGGGTTTTGGGGAAGGGAAGGGAGCCGAGCAGGGTCCAATGCCACAGAGTCCACCTTCCAAAGCAGCCATTTTCTCCCAGAGAACTGATCTCGGCCACCTGGGGATCAATTGTCATTCCAAGAGATTTCCAGGCCCCACCTTGAGGTTGGCAACCTTAACTCTGGACCATTGTGAATTTTAAACGTTCTATTATACGTATCTTAAGAAAACCAGCAACAATTTACTAGTGCTGGTAGGGCAGGCTTTTGCTGTGCCAATAGATACTAAACAGGGGTATTACCAAACAGCCAGGATGGCTCTTTCTCATCCGTGAAATTCTTGGGGATGCCAACGGAGACGACCTGGGAGCAGGCCATTCTGAGGAATAAAACAGTCCCTGTGCTGAGCTCGCCGTCAGGGACATGCTTGATTCAAAGCATTGTGGAAATCATATTTTTGCTTGACGGGAGCACAGGAATCGTCCCGATCAATTCAGCAGAAGGAAAACAAACCCCCAGATTACAGAAAGCCCAGCCGAAAAGTGGGAGGAAAGCAAAGCAGAGGAGGGCTGGAGGGGGACTGTGAAGAACGACAGGTCCAAAGGAGGAAGAGATGAGGGGGCAGCCTGCGGGAAAGTGCCGCATGCAATGTTATAATTTTTATACCAAGAGCTTTGTTCTCTTGCAATCTGTACAATGAGCTTTCCTCTCTCTCAGACCTGGGGAGGGGGGAACTTCCCCAGCCTTGGCTTTGGGGAAACAAAAGATCAGAATCAAAACCTAGTGATTAGTAGGCTGCAAACCTCTACTTAGAGTTGACAAGGAGGGTTGGAATCAGGTAGATACAAGTCATCAGTGAGCAAGCATTTAATTTTCTAGGCGTTGATGAAGTCTGACGAGGGCTGAGACCTGCCCCAGTGACAGGTGGAGAAGGAGAGCAGCCCCCCCCCCCGTTGTGGGGGGGGGGGGGGGCCAGGATGGAGGTCTTTGCATGGCGGCTCCTGCCAGCCCCCCCCTGTTTCCTGCAGCTCCCTGCCAGAAACTGTCCTGTGGAGCCATCCAGGGCGCATCTATGGGGCAATGTAGGAGGGAGGGAAGGGGGTTTTTGTCAATGAGAAGGGTGTTAGTAGGATTGCCAACCTCCAGGTGCTTCCTGGAGATCTCCCAGGGGTGCAACTGATCCCCAGAGGGCAGAGATCAGGTCCCCTGGAGAAGAGGGCCCCTCGGAGGGCGGTCTGTAGGGCATCTCGTGTACCAGCGAGGCTCCTCCCTTCCCCAGTCCCCGCCTTCCCCAGTCCCCACCCCCAGGATCTCCAGGCATTCCCCAACCCAGAGCTGGCAACCCTGGCTGTGACGTCATGGGAAGCCAATCCCCTTTCCCGCCCAACAGTGCCGTGCAGAGGTGACCACGCTGGGTTGTGGAATGCCTGGGGCTGGGGCAGAGAGCTCAGTGGGGAGGGGATGCTGTGGAGCCCACCCTCCGAGGCTGCCACTTTCTCCAGGGGAAACTGATCTCTGTAGTCTGGAGGTCAGTTGTGATTCCAGGGGATCTCCAGGCCTCACCTGGAGATTGGCAATCCTAGCTGCAGTCCAGAGAACACTTTCATTTGTATAGACCTGAACTGGATTTTGAGTAGACCTGCTGTAGGGTTGCTCTCATAGGTTCTATTCTGCAAGATTTCCCAGCTGAGAAGCAAAATCCAGAAGCAGTGCTCATCCTCCGGTATACAGAATTCTGTTTTGGTCATGGACTCCCCTGAACATTCCAACACGCTCCAAAATCAGTTCGCTCTCTGATCTGTCATTCAGAGGGTCTCCCTATCCACTGGCTGCTTTGCCTGCCTCCAACATTCTAAACAGTTTGCTCTTCCTTTCCCCCCACAGCCAGTCAGAACACAGAGGTCGTTTGCATATGCGGCCTCATTGGCCTCTGCCTCGGAACACAGAGGCCGTTTGCATATGCGACTTGATTGGCTTTTGCCTCTAACATTCTAACCAGTTTTGCTGTTCTGAGGTAAACAGTGTCCAATCTCCAGGTGAGGGCTGGAGATCACTCAGAATTACAACTGCTTTCCAGACAGCAGAGATCAGTTTCCCTGGAGAAAATGGTGGGCTCTGTATCCTTATATGCTGCTGAGGTGGCCTCCATATGACAGCCAATGTGACGTAGCAGTCAGGGCTTCAGAGCACGGGAGAGGCTGCAGGGGTGTGGGGGGTGGAAAGCTGAAGAGTGAGGAGGAAATAAAGGTAGGTTGATGATTGGCTGGGAAGGAGATAGGGTTGCCAACTCCAGGTGGGAAATTCCTGGAGATGTGAGGGATGGAGCCTGGAGAGGGTGAGGTTTCAGGAAGGGTGGGAAAGCCATAGACTCCACCTTCCAAACCAACTATTCCCTTCTAGGGAACCATCATTGCCAATCTCCAGGTGAGGGCTGGCGATCCCTCAAAATTACAACTGTTCTTCAGGTAGCAAAGATCAGTTCCTCTAGAGAAAATGGTGGACTCAGTGTCATTATACCCTGCTGAGGTTGCCACAGCAAATTGACACTGAGTGTCCAAGGCCAGGGCACCCGCCCAGAGCCTCTTTCTAGAGGTCGTTGTATTTATTTCCACAACGGGCCTTTTTCCTAGTATATCATAAACCACATTAGACACAATTAGATACTAAAGTATAAGAAAATGAGTAAAACACTGTTCCCTAAATTTCAGTAAAAACATAAGGAACCGTTGCATTTTTATGTCACAACACTTTTCTCATTTCTCTGCCCATCTCCCCTGTATTTTAAAATAAATCACCTCACCTTCTCAGCCCTTAGATTCATGAGGCAGCTAACAATCATAAACCCATAACAAGTAGAGGTGCAAAGCTTCCAGAAATCTTGAAGCTATGGGGGAAAAGGAAATTTGGGGGAAACTGAAATATATGCAGTACTTAAAACTTTCCTATCAAACCTAAACTTATTTTACGGCTTTAGCAACATACAACACAGCATTTATAACTTAGTTGGCATATAAAATTGCACCGTTTAGCATATTTATGGAATTTAAAAGTATAAATGCCTTTGTTTTCTAGAAGGAAAATTGCAAGTATATATTCTGTAAAGCAACTAAGGAATCAGAAGGAGACTGAGACCAGGGAGGCTGGTCAGTGAGAAGGTTGATTCATTTGAAAGGTGGTGCTGGAAGAGAGTGGACGGCCAAAATGACAAGCAAGTGAGTTCTCGATCAAATCAAGATTGAACTCTCCCTAGAAGCTAAAATGAATCAACTGAGGCTATTGTAGTTTGGTCACATTATGAGAAGCCAAACCTCGCTGGAAAAGACCATAATTCTAGGAGAAGCTGAAGGCAGCAGGAAAAGAGGAAGACCCAACAGGAGATGGAGGGACTCAGTCCAGGGAGCCACAGAGGAGGCCCCTCGGTTCGCAGGACCCCTGAGCAAGGGTGCCAACGAGAGGATGCTTTGGGGGTCATTCATTCATTGGGTCGCCAGAAGTTGGAAGCCATTTGACTGCATTTCACACACAGTCACACACACACACACGCTGGATAAAGTGTGGCATGCTGAAAACAGAAAACTCTTGACGAACCCACCCACTGGCTGGAAGAAGAAAGGGCAGAGGAGTCCCAGAGACTCGCAGCAGCAGTACCAGCATATCTGGACACCAAACTAAATGTAATGACACTGAAAACTCTTTAATGATGCGTTATGATCAACCACAATATAGCATATTGATTGTTGCCATAATTATTCACAGGTAAACGATAATGTATCTTTGATAACATGCTGTCTATGTCTACAGTTGGAATTATCATTATCCAGTGTTGTGGATCGTCTTACATAAAAATGTCCACGCTATGCCTTCTGAGTAAAACCTTATTTTAAAAAGCATTTCACTCATTCCAAAAGAAAAAAGAGGAAATACTTCACAGGAATTTTGTCAGTGCTTCCCAAACTGTCCTAATTTTTCTGTCAGAAAAGTTTTTTTTAAGTTCCCAGAATAAAATGGAAGGACCCCCCTGAATTTTTCTACTCCTCAATAACAACACCATACAAAACTGAGAAAGTTAAAAAGAATTAAACAATCACAGCCAAACGAACTCCCAGCTAGTAACTTGTGTGCACAATAAAAGGGGGGGGGCCACGCCCTGTAGAGCGGGGTTCCTCAGTGTGGGGCCTGTGGACACCATAGCTCACACCAGCACCTCTCCCGGTGCCCACACTAGTAACTCGTGTGCACAATAAAAGGGTGGGTGGGAGCCACGCCCTGTAGAGCGAGGTTCCTCAGTGTGGGGCCCGTGGACACCATTGCTCACACCAGCACCTCTCCCGGTGCCCACCGGGTATTTCTAGGAAGTGGGCGGGGCCAGGCGGGGCTTGTGCCCTGTAGGGCTTCTGATTGGCAGTGCAGATCCAAAGGCATCCTGTTAAACAGAACTCCTGCCTGAATTGGTGACGAGATCCTCAGAGAGTTATGCCCGACCTCGCTCCCCGACATTTGTGGTTGCCTCTGCCTCCTGTGGCAGCCATTCTGTGGCTGTGCCCACCACCCTGCGCCGGAATCCCAAAGGTGCCCTCCAGGTGATGGCTGGAGATCTCCTGGGATTACGACTGATCCCCAGGCGACAGAGATTGCTTCCCCGGCAGAAAATGGCAGCTTTGGACTTCCCTGCTGACCTCCCCCAGGGGCCCACATTCCTCTCAACCCAGGCTCCCCCCCAAAAAAAGCTCCAGAAACCTCCCAGCCCAGAGGTGGCAACCCTGTTTGGCCCAAGCAGCTGCATCCAAATGGTTTTCACACTGAGAGGGGTCGGCAGCCTCCCATGCTGGGCAGTTCTGTGGGTGTCCTAGAGGACTCCTGGGGGTGGCTTGGGCTCCAGGCACAGTTACACCTCAACACCCTCTTGCATCGAGTGGCGGTGGGGGGGGGGGGGTGGGGGTGTCGAGTCTGACTCTTTGCGACCCCGTGATGGGCCACATCACGCCAGGCCCTCCTGCCCTCCGTCGTGCTCCGGACTCGCACTGAATGGTACCAGTTACCATCCTGATTTTCTGAGGATACGAGGCTTACAAAGCAGGAGGGGGAAAGGATTGGACCGGGGCTGCCAGGTGGGGCCTGGAGAGCTCCCAGAATGCCAACTGATCTCCAGACGACCCAGGTCTGTTCCCCTGGAGAAAATGGATGCTTTGGAGGGTGGACAATAGGGTTCCCAAGCTCCAGGTGGTGGCTGGAGCCACAACTTACCTGTGATCTCCAGAATACAATAATCACTTGTTTATTAATTACTTGTTCATTTAAAACATTTATTCCACTTCTCCTGTAGAGGATGGCTGTTTTGGAAGGTGGAAGTCATGGCATCGTACCCTAAGAGGGTCCCTCCCCCTCCCCAAACCCCACTCCCTCTGGCCCCAGCCTCAAGTCTCCAGGTGCTTCTGAACCCGGAGTTGGCAGCCCTAGTGGACTCTCTGGCATGATGCCCCACTGAAGCCCCTCCCCTCCCCAGGCCCCGCCCTTCCCCGGCTCCACCCCCAAAACCTCCAGGTGTTTCCCAACCCGGGTCTGGCCACCCTCCAAGCTGCAGGAACCCCCCATCCCAACACTGGCAACCTTTAGTGACTGTGGAGGAAACCTGAGAAGAAAGAAGAGCCCAGGCTAGAGTTTATTTAGAGCCTACCCTTGAAGTGCTGATTGTAGCAAAGGGAATCTATCTCTCCGCCAGCACTGTGTCTGCTCAGAGCCATCCGGTGGAACAGTTTATAGAGTGGTCAAGACCACGGTCAGATACAGGTCAAGAGAGCAATCATTGAGAACTCTCCATAGACTACAGGGATATATCTGCTTGGCACGGATGAGAGGAAATGGATCGCCTCTCCATGGACCTTGGCTGTGTCAGAGGCCAAGGCACGAGGAAGTTGAGACAGAGCGGGGAAGACCAAGCTAGTCCCAAGGCCTGGAGGGGGGGAGAGGGTCAGAAACAAGTAAGTCTGGAGGCTGTGGCACGAGCAGTGGAAGAGCAGGCATGCCGGGTAGGGAGAGTTGCCACCTCCAGGTTGTGAAATTCCTGGAGATTTGGGGGGTGGACCCTGAGGAAGGCAGGGTTTGAGGGTGGTGGGACTTCAATGGGGTACAAGGCCACAGGGTCCACCTCCCCAATCGGCCATTTTCTCCAGGGGAACGGATCTCTGTGGCCTAGAGATCAGTTGCAATAGTGGGAGATTTCCAGCCTCCACCTGGAGGTTGGCAACCCTTAGGGCCATAAGAAACTGCCTGAGGTTGAGCAGAAGTGTGGGGGTGGATAGGGCTGTCAACCTCCAGGTGCCACCTGGAGATCTCCCTCTATCAATTCCCATGGAGAAAATGGCTGCTTTGGAGGGTGGGTTCTATGCAGGGTTGCCAACCTAGGGATGCCAGACCCCCCCAGTGGGGGGAGGGGTCCCCCTCTGCCAGGCCCCACCTCTCCGCTGCTGATCAGCTGGCTGGTGGGAGGGAAATTACCTCTTAAACAAGGAAGGAACACCCAACATTTCAGCAACATGCCTATGTGATTTCAATGTGACCCAAAAGTCGGGGACGTTGGGGCAACACTCTGGTTTTTTGGTGGGAAACTCTATGGTACTAGCTAATTCTACCATAGAGTTTTTGCCCCCAAACCACAGCCTTGCCTGAACATGCCTACATCACTTCTGGGTCACGTTGGAAGTTTCACGAGCACTTCCTCGCTCCCATTAAGCGCACACACCCCGTCCCCCGCCGGATGCCCAGAGGGACCTGGCAACCCTATGCCAACCTCTTGCTGGGGCCTGGAGATCTCCTGGTATCACAACCGATCTCTAGATGGCAGAGATCAGTTCTCTTGGAGAGAATGGCCTCATGGCATTTACTCTATGGCATTGTACCCTAATACGGTCTCTGCCCTCCCCAAACCCAACTCCCCCCGAGCTGTACCCACAAAATCTCCAGGTATTTCCCAGTCCAGAGCTGGCAAGCCTAACTCTGAGGCATTGCACCCCACTTTGGTGCCGGTTCCAACCATGCACCACTCCCAAATATCCAGGAGTTTCCCAACCTGGAACTGGCAACCCGACCCCCCCTCCCCCCATTCTCTGCTGGTGGCCAGGGGCAATAAATGCCCCCCTCCCCCCACCTTAGAAATAGAAAAAGGATTGACAGCCTGAGCACCTGGATCCAACTGAGCGTCGCTGCAGCTGTGGGGTGTAGTCATTGTATAGACGTGCATTTATAGACGTAATGGAACAGTCTGTCCCCATCCCCCCCCCCGCGATATCTGTGTGATTTAGGTTGGTCCTATTGGGTGGAGCTCTTGTTTTGGTTTCCAGTTTTGTACCTGAGCTGTAGTTGTTGGAAGTGAGAGCTGTCCCCTTGCAAAGAAACGGCTGATGCTTTGAGCCAGCTTATCTCCACTGCTGAACGGGCCCGAGAACGGGGCCCAGCCCCGGGTGAGCCCTCTGACCTGGGGACCAACAGCGCAAGGGGGACATTACAGCAGCCTTCAGGATTGCCTGCTTTGGGGACAGTTCCATATAGATCTCTTCCACTGACCAAAGGCCTGCCTACTCCACCTCAAATCCTGTTGCTTCTTCTGGATGAATCAGGGAAGTAGAGAACTTTGACATGGATGCAATTGCTGTTACCTAAGGCCACAGTGTGGCTATTATCAGGAGCTCAGTGGAACATGCATATCCCACCGGGTTTGATTCCTCGCTCCTCCACAAGCAGCTGCTGGGTCAGTCAGTCATAGTCACAGTTATCTCAGGAGCAGTTCTCTCAGAGCTCTCTCAGCCCCACCGACCTCACAGGGTGTCTGTTGTGGGCAGAGGAAGGGAAGGAGACGGTAAGCTGCTCTGAGACTCCGAGTGAAGGGCCAGGGGGTATAAGTCCAATCTCCTCCTCCTCCTCCTTCTTTCTAACTCTACAGTCATCTCATTGGCTGATTATCGATCACCGGGCTCAGCTGAGGTGCTGGCCGTCACATACAAAGTCCTACATGGCCTGGGACCTTCATGTCTACAGGATCACCTCTGTACCAACAGCTTTGCTCATCTGACCAGGGCCTTTTGGGGCTGCCGACCGGCAAGTGGACAAGGTCAGCCACCACTTCTTCGCCGGCATTTTTTGTTGCCCCCCCCCCCAACCACCACCTTGAGGAATGGCCTGCCCCTGAGGAGGTCGAGGAGGCTCCCTTGCTGCTGTCATTCCACAACCTACGCAAAACAGACTAGTTTGGGAGGCCATTTCTATAAAGGTCATAGGGCAATACTACGATGGAATGGGTCTGAAAGGCACTCATGAAAGGAAGGGGACTGTAGCCCATAGAACTGTGTCTGGGATGCATTATCCATGTCTCTTGCTTCATTGTATTACCCTGCTATCACTGTATTATTTTCTGATCATGTAATACCATTTTATTGCGTTGTCTCAGCTTTTGATGGTTTTTTAAAATTTACTTCTCATTTATACCCCGCCTTTCTGCCCAATGGGGACCCAGAGCAGTTTACATCATTCTCTCCTCCTCCATTTTATCTTCACAGCAACCCTCTGAGGTAAATTAGGCTGAGACAGTGACTGACCCAAGGTCACCCAGCAAGCTTCCACAGCAGAGCAGGGATTCAAGCTTGCATCTCTAAACGCTACTCCACACTGTAGCGAGTCTAATATTCTGCTTGTATCAGATTTCAGTAATCCTGGTCCTAGTCGCCAGCATGGTATAGCGCTTAGGAGTGTGGACTCTAATCTGGGAGAACCGGGTTTGATTCCCCACTCCTCCACATGCAGCTGCTGATGCGACCTTGGGTCAGTCACAAGTTCTCTCAGAGCTATTCTCTCAAGAGTAGTTCACTCAGAGCTCTCTCAGCCTCACCTACCTCACAGGGTGTCTGTTGGGGAAGAGAAAGGGAAGGTGATTGCAAGCCACTTTGAGACTCCTTCGGGTAGGGAGAAATTGGGGTATGAAAACAAGCTCTTCGACTCTTCGCTTCTAGTACATTGCTTATTAGCTGCCTCATCCTACCAATAGCATCCATTTGCCCTGTGTGATCCACCTTGAGTCTCAGCGTGACTGGCAGACCATCAACACAGCAAAACTCTTCATTTGCATGCGAGTCAAGCTCCCCTGCTGGATTGCCTCGGTGCTGTTGTTTAATATTCCACTCGAACACTCTGCGCCAAGCAGTGTTTGCGGCTGTGTGGTAGCTGTTTGTGCCTCCAGAGTCACACCTTGGTAAAGAAGTTCTGTGGCTGCCTCTAGACCCTGCCGGGTGAAGGAGAAGGGACTCCACACTCAGAGTCTAGCCAGAGGTTGCCGATGTCCTTTCAACTCTCACTTGGATGTACCCCACCAGAGAAAAGGAGGACTGTGTAAACGGGTTGGAGTCAGCGCAGTTTCCCTTCAACTTCCATTCAAGGCCAGGAGATTTGCAAACGCGTCCACGATACAGACTAAAACGAACCACCGAGATTGCCCATGACGCCATCGCTTCCCTTTAAAAAGCATCTCCATGGCAACCACATGGAGATTTCGTTTTTTCTTTGTTGACATTTTCACAAGATCGGGGTTTTTTTGCTGTTCGGTTTATCTCTGACAACCCCCCCCCCCCCACAAAATCAGTTCTAATGATGAGCACTACAGGGTTGTCCCTGCATCCAGAAAGGATCAGACCTCCGCCTGTGACTGTGGACAGCATCTTCAGATTCCCTACAACGAATGCACTGCTGGCATTCTTACAGACAGGCAGGTGTTGCTGCAGTCCCCAAATGTGGGGAAATATTTGAAGCAACGTGTGTCAGCTACGACCCCTGATATCAGTTTATTTTTCACTCTCTGCTGGACAAGGAAGTTAAGATTCCCCTTTACCTCAGATGTTTGAACTGTCATGTCATATTCAGTCTAAGGAAACTATATCTATCTATCTATCTATCTATCTATCTATCTATCTATCTATCTATCTATCTAT